>NC_090196.1:6665860-6723360 GCF_024679245.1 Pseudorasbora parva | reverse complement strand
AATGAATGAATGAATGAATGAATGAATAATTGGATTAGATGGATGGATGGATGGGTGGGTGGATGGATGGATGAATGAATGAATAATTGGATTGGATGGATGGATGAATGAATGAATAATTGGATTGATTGATGGATGGATGGATGGATGAATAATTGGATTGGATGGATGAATGAATAATTGGATTGGATGGATGGATGAATGAATAATTGGATTGGATGGATGGATGGATGGATGGATGGATTGATTGGATGGATGAATGAATGAATAATTGGATTGGATGGATGGATGGATGAATGGATGGATGGATGGATGGATGGATGGATGGATGGACACCCCATAGTTCCATGTATTTATAGAGTTAAACTCTACCTTGGCCTCTTGCCTGCGAGTTTTCCACAGATGTATTGTGTGTATTGTGTGTATTGTGTGTATTGTATGTATTGTGTGTATTGTGTATTATGTGTATTGTGTGTATTGTGTATTGTGTGTATTGTGTACTGTATGTATTGTGTGTATTGTGTGTATTGTAATAATAATAATAATAATAAATTTTATTTATAATGCACTTTATATTAAACAAAATCTCAAAGTGCTACAGAATTTAAAAACAAAAACAAAACAATCAACAACAATAAATAAATAAAACCGAAAAATAAAATAAAATAAATTAAACAAGTAGCAAGTCAATTAAAAGTCAATTAAAAGCTCTGCTAAAAAGGTGGGTTTTAAGACCACGCTTAAAAGTATCTATAGTCTGTGGAGTCCGCAGGTGGTCAGGGAGAGCATTCCACAGACTGGGGGCTGCAGAGCAGAAGGCCCGATCCCCCATAGTACGGAGATTGGCTGTGGGAGTTTTGAGGCGATACAGGGAAACAGAGCGGAGGTTACGAGTGGCTGTTTGTGTGGTGAGGAGTTCCTTGAGATAGGAGGGAGCATCACCATGGATGCACTGGTGGGTAAGGAGAGAGATCTTGTACTCGATCCTGAACGACACAGGAAGCCAGTGGAGTGATTTTAGAATGGGGGTGATATGGTCGTATTTGCGCACCCTCATGAGGATCCTAGCATTGTGTATTGTATGTATTGTGTGTATTGTGTGTATTGTGTATTGTGTGTATTGTGTGTATTGTGTGTATTGTATGCATTGTGTGTATTGTGTGTATTGTATGTATTGTGTGTATTGTGTGTATTGTATGTATTGTATGCATTGTGTGTATTGTGTATTGTGTGTGTATTGTGTGTATTGTATGTATTGTGTGTATTGTGTGTATTGTGTGAATTGTGTATTGTGTGTATTGTGTGTTGTGTGTATTGTGTGTATTGTGTGTTGTGTGAATTGTGTATTGTGTGTATTGTGTGTTGTGTGTATTGTGTGTATTGTGTGTATTGTATGTATTGTGTGTATTGTGTATTATGTGTATTGTGTGTATTGTGTATTGTGTGTATTGTGTATTGTATTTATTGTGTGTATTGTATGTATTGTGTG
The DNA here is from genome assembly GCF_024679245.1 of Pseudorasbora parva. NCBI lineage: Eukaryota > Metazoa > Chordata > Actinopteri > Cypriniformes > Gobionidae > Pseudorasbora > Pseudorasbora parva. Next base: position 6,721,871 of record NC_090196.1, on the reverse strand, counting down.
TATTGTGTGTATTGTGTGTATTGTGTATTGTGTGTATTGTATGTATTGTGTGTATTGTGTATTATGTGTATTGTGTGTATTGTGTATTGTGTGTATTGTGTATTGTGTGAATTGTGTATTGTGTGTATTGTGTATTGTGTGAATTGTGTATTGTGTGTATTGTGTATTGTGTGAATTGTGTATTGTGTGTATTGTGTATTGTGTGAATTGTGTATTGTGTATTGTGTGTATTGTGTTTATTGTGCTGACAGTCTGAACTGATGAACTGCCAGGATCAGACAATGAGTCTCTAAACTACAGTCCAATCAATCGCACTAATGTCTGAAATCTCCTCCACACATGCAGTCTGAATTAATGAAGTGATCAGCTCAAAATGAACTCCGTCAAGACCATTCAAACCGTCGGTTGTCTTCTTCTTGGTTCATTGATTTAAACTCTTGATAAATATTTAATCCGTGAAAGAGACTGCCATAATTAATCAAATCGCTGAAGATGAATGAAGTTTGTTGGAATCTTATTGCTTTGGAAAATCCTTTTCCACTTTCACTTTCCTGAGTGACTGCAGAACTCATATTAGTTCACTTCTGCCCATCTGTGTGTTCAAATCAAGTTTTGCAGGTAATATTATATCTCAGAAGCCGGAACCTTTATGTAATAAGAGAGATTAGCTGGACGAACCATCCCAAGGGTCCTGTCCTGTGCTCTGCAGTGTGAGACAGACCAGACCCTCCGAGATCAAGACTAAAATCAGAAGCTGCAGGAAAACTAACTAACTATCTGGGCTGGGACAATACACCTACTGTATCTCATGATTTGATACTATCACGATACTTGGGTGCCAATGCGATAGGTATTGTGCTTTTTGTATTGCAATTTAAAAGAACTGTATGTAAGAAATGAATTTAAATAAATCATAAATTGGCCCTGATATGTCACTAGACATTAAAGGTGCCACAGAATGAAAAATTAAATGAATCTTGCCATAGTGAAATAATAAGAGTTCAGTACATGGACATCACATACTGTGAGTCTTAAACACCATTGCCTCCTCCTTCTTATGTAAATCTCGTGAATCAAAAACACCACGGAACAATAAGTGCTTCTCAACATAAACCCAACCGTGACGCAAACGCTGGGGATCATTTATATGCACACCCCAACATTAGCATCTATCCAAACATGTTCATTGTCAGGCGGAACTGACGGAGCCAATCATCGGGACTGCAGGTAAACAAGCGACACACAAGATTAGAAAAAACGGCTCTCAGAGACACACGTCATGTTCAGGCTGTGCAGGAGACGTGAGGACTTTTCTACCCTTCCCACAGATAAACAATGTCAACAGTCATGGTTGATGTTTATAATCCGATACTACAACAATTTAATTCAAGATCGTTCGTTTGTTTGGCCCATTTCCAGCAAGCTTCGCTCAGCGTCATTCAGTCGGTCTGTGTTCTGTCAGGACTCATGAGCTGCTGAAATAAGCCAATCAGACCAGAGCTCAACATTAATATTCATGACTCTTCAAAATAAGGCAAAAACAGAGCATTACATCCTAGGGACAATTTATAGGGTTGTAAATGGACCTGTAAAACTGTATCCGGACAATTTTTGCCCTTAAAGCAGCACTAGGTAACTTTTCAACCTTCATAATATATTTTTTAAGACTCTTGTGATGATACATCGACTTACAATAGGTTGAATGACACGTCTGCCATAGCCTGATGGGGTCTGTATCCTTTTTAATCGTACTTTTAAACTTCGGGTTTCGGGTAGTAACCCGAGAACAAAAAGAACTACAAAATTCGACTGCTTTACGGCATATACGTCACTTCCACCAACACCCACACTTCCTTAAATTCGGACGTGCGAGCCCAAATTTGTTCGTTGGATAATATAGTCATGTCCGAAGCAGCACAGACAAAAAAGAAAGAAAAGGTTTTGTTGGAGGAAAGCAATAAGAGGAAACGAAAAAGTGATGGGATTAAAGGCAGGACGAGGATCAACATGTGACCAGCGTTTGCTCGTCGGCGTGAGCTGAAGGAGGCGTGCCCGACCGATGCTGTCCTGCTTGTTACGGTGAGCTACCACTCAAACACTGAACTGAAGTATCATATAGATTCTGTAAAACGGTAACCAATAGACTACTATAATGACGCTGGCTTGTAAACGTGAGCATCGTGATTATTTGGCGTTTGAAAAAAATTAAACCCATGAAATTATATTCATATGACCTGCTGAAACATAAGCCACTGACTGTACCTGATGAAGACATTTCACACGCGCGGCCAGAAGAACGCCTGCATGTGAACTCCTCCTGCAGTGTTCAGGTTAACTGTTAGTGCTGCACCAACCCGCGGTGCCACTTTTATGAAGTTATTTGGCCCGCCCCGCACCACTGTATATATTTTTACAACCCGCCCCGCACCCGCGACCATTTGCTTTAAATAAGCCACATACCCTCTATGTAGATATCAGAGAACAATTTAACATATTGTTTCAAATCATTCTAGGGCACCTTTAAGAAATCATGTTATTTTCCAATACTTATATCGCTGGCAACAGTAGTCCGGCCAGGATATTGTCTTTTAAAAGTTGTTGTAACAGCCCTCAACTGATGTTGATGTTGCCATTTTGTGTTTTGGCCTGAAGCTCCGCCCTCCACCTATCGACCAATCATGACGTCAGTAGTGTTTTGGCATCCGGGTTGCCAGATCTGCTCTAGTTACCACAGCTGCAGATCTACAAACGTTCCTGCTGATCCTGCAGCCAATCTGGCAACCTCGAGTCAGGGGGAGGGGGATACACCTACAGTACTAGTTTTGGCCACAATCTTAAGCCCCGTTTCCACCAAAATTACCCGGAACAATTTGTACCAGGAACTTTTTTACAGGAACTTTTCTCCCCCCCAGACCTGCAGCTGTCTGCGTTTCCACCGCGATCTAAAGTTCCGTGAAGATTAGGCAGATTAGTCCGGTGATGTAGGACTGCGCGCGACTGCTCCTCCAAGTCAGTGACGGACAGTAATCATTTTTGTGTGTACCGATTGAAAGATTTAGTGGACTGTTTACATGAGACGTTATCTAAACCGATCTGGTGTTTACATGTGATGACTTTCAATCGCAATCATTTTGTCACATAAGCAGTTTGTCTGCCGCATCAAAAATGTCAACGCTGTTTTCTCCAGCAGCTGGGATGTGTTTACTGTAGCCATAGCAACCAGGGGCGTGGGACTGGGGGGATAAAGGGTACTGAGTAACCAGGGCCCAAGGCAGGGAAGTCCGTTTTCTATACATACACATACATGGTACGGGGGCCCAGCAAGATGATTTGTACCCAGGGCCCAAAATTTGGTGCTACGCCCCTGATAGCAACTCTTAACGGCCACCAGGACTAATACAGTATTATATAAGCTGTTTATTTGTTGTAAAGTGTAATAATCATCTCAGAAAAAAAAATCTTCTGTCAGGCGCGGTTAAAGTAAAAACTGCCTGGGGCAATATACGCTGTGTCATTATTCCAACATTATCTTCATAACTTATGAAATAAAAAGTTTACCCCTCAGAAAAATGAGCTTTCCTCTCTTGTCAACATGAGCGCGGCGCGCGCTGTCACGTCATGTAAGGACGCACACTTAAAAGTAATCGGTCAGGTCGTTTACATGGTGAAAAATATAGACTGTAAAAAAATAATAATGAGTATGGAAGAGATTCAAGCTGTGCTGCTTTTGCTGGTTATGTATAGGTTTACTAAAGAGGTAATTAACAACGACAGAAAAGAGCACTAATATGCAGATTCAGCAGCATATTCAGAAAGCTTGTAAAGCTAGATTTAAAATGACAATGTATATTATTATCAGCTATTACGGACATTAAACATGAGTTGGCTGAGACGAACGCGCGCCATCAGACAGAGATCAAGACTGATATTTACTGAACGCAGACCGAACCTCGCAAAAGACTTTTAAGAATGCCGGGTGAAATAAAAGGCTGCGTGAGCTAAACCAATCAGCATGTTCAGCGCCCAAGTCCCGCCCTCGAAAGTTCCTGAACTTTGAAAAAGTACTACCTCGCAAGCAGGGCCGTTTGGAGGGGGAAATATTTACCCAGAACTTCATTTAGACCCTGGTTCCTGCGGTCTAAACACACCGAGTACCACCCAAAGTTCCTGGTTCCTGGGTAAAGTTCCTGCGGTGGAAACGGGGCTTTACATACACTTCCTTTAATATGTAAGAAATAACTGAGAACGGGAAAGTTGGATGACTGTTATACATGATGGTGCTGGTCCAATAGCCATAAATGTCTAACACATATCACTCATACAAGAGGTAACTTTCCTCTGCCAAACAAGGAATAATAATAATATTAAAAAAGTAATAGTAAAAAATATAGATCAGACATAACATTATGCACAATGCACGTGGGGAGCGAAGGCTGGCCCGTGTGTTTCGATCAAACAGACGAGCTACTGGAGCTCAAACTGTTCCAGAAGTTAATGCTGGTTCTGATAGAAAGCTGTCAGAATACACAGATCATCTCAGTTTGTTGCGTATGGGGCGGCATAGCCGCAGACCAGTTCAGGGTGCCCATGCTGACCCCTGACCCCGCCGAAAGCACCAGCAGTGGCCCGTGAGCATCAGAACTGGACCACGGAGCAATGGAAGAAGGCCTGGTCTGAGGAATCACGTTTTTTTCTACATCACGTGGATGGCCGGGTGTGTGTGTGTGGCTTACCTGGGGAACACATGGCCCCAGGATGCACTATGGGAAGAAGGCGAGCCGGCGGAGGCAGTGTGATGCTTTGGGCAATGTTCTGCTGGGAAACCTTGGGTCCTCCATTCATGTGGATGTTACTTTGATACGCTCCACCTACCTAAGCGCTGCTGAGACCATGTTCAGCCTTTCATGGAAACGGTATTCTGGTGGCTGTGGCTCTTCCAGCAGGATAATGCTCCTGACACAAAGCACAAATGCTTCAGGAATGGTTTCATGAACAACAGTGAGTTTTTTAGGTGTTGAGTTGGCCTCCAAATTCCCCAGATCTCAATCCGATCGAGCATCTGTGAGATGTGTTGAACAAACAAGTCCGACCCATGGAGGCCCTGCAACTTGCAGGACTTAAAGGATCTGCTGCTAACATCTTGGTGCCAGATACCAAAGCAGACCTTCATGGGTCTAGTTGAGTCCATGCCTCCACAGGTCAGTAAAAGGGGGACCAACACAATATTAGTACATCAGTAGTTATAATGTTATGCCTGATCTGTGTGTACACACACACTCACACATTGCCACCATTGGTTGCAGCAGAGATGAGGCAGGATCTAATTGCAGCAGCTTTATTTAGAAACACCAAAATCTTACAAAACACTTATATAACAGGACCAGGACCATCAACAAGAGCAACCAACACAACGACAACTGAACAGAACCAAACACACACTGTAAAAAATCATTTGTTGACTTATTATATATTTTGTTATCTTTTTGCAAGTTTTTATTACTTATTTGGATAAGTTATCTGAACTATTTAAATTTAGTAATGAAAACTTCCCCTTCAGTTTTCTGAACTTAAATGTTCTAGTCATTATAACTTAACTGCTTTAAACAGTATTAATGGCATTACTATATTAATTTATAAATTAAAATTGATTTATAATTAAATTATAGCAAATTTTAATAACAGCAACACATATCAATACACAATTACATTTATTGCAAAAACAAACACCAAAAGGATCGTAGGCCTGCCTCAATGGCTGTTTGCATCCAATACTGACTTATTAACAGCACTAAAATGTACAATATTGACGTATTGACAGCACAAAAATGTAAATTATCTACGTATCCAAGTGTGAACGTGTAAGTTACCAGCCACCGGCTCCCATTTTATATCCAATAGTCACATCAATGTTTTCAGTCACATTTATTAAATGCATTTTACTAATCAACCTAATATAAAATAACAGAAATATAAAATAACATTTTGCTCTCGTGACTTCTGCTACAAACTCATTTCGGATGACTAGATAATGTTAAAAGAAGACTGAATTTTAAAACCGTCAGATGAATAACATTCTTGCCAACCATTTTGTAGTATTTAGCTTGTTGTTTGCTGTGAGACATAAAAAGGCATTCCCTTTCGAAAGGGAACTCGCGCTGCGTCAGCTGACGCTATGGGGAACGCCTTCAGCGTGACAGGTGTCTGAAATCGCTATCAAATCACAATCCTACTGACCGTCGGCAGCTGGTGATGTCATCACCGTGCGACCAGGAAGTATAAAAAGGCACCGTGCCAACATGACAACATCCTTTCGTCTTCAGGGACTGTTTTGTCTGGTTCGCTAGAAAGTCTTTCTAAAGTGGAATGAAGTGCACACGCAAAGTGAAGGGAGCGTACAGGAAGTGTGCTGATCCGTGTCTCAGGTTTCTCACGCCTGGGGACACGCACACCCTTTGTGTGCTCTGCCTGGGGGGAAGAGCACGCGCGGGAGGTTCTCGAGGGGGCTTCCTGCGCAAACTGCGAGCGTTTTTCCGACTGAGGACGCTCCGCTCTCGCTTGGCCTTCTACTCGAGGGAAGAAGAGCCAGCATTTGGGAGCGGTCCCGCTCATGCCGAGGCTGAGCGGCGCCGTTTGTCCTGGGGCTCCCAGATGGATCTGGCTCATCGTCTGGGGAACACAGTGCTCGCGGACGATCAGCCAGGTCGCGAGAGCAGGCGGACGGAGGAGGAGTCGGATGGAGACTCCTCCTCTTCGTTAGCCCGTGCTTTTCCAGTTGGCCTACCCCCTGATGCGATGGCTGAGTGGCGCACCACGGATCTCTCTCTCCGGGCGGCCAAACAACATAGCAGTCGCCATCGGACGGTCGATGGCGGCTAGGGTCGCCACGGAGAGGCATCGGTGGATAAACTTGGTGGGCATCGGGGCGAAAGAAAAGGCTTTTCTCCTCGATGCCCCGGTCTCGCCCTCTGGGCTTTTCGGCACCTCCGTCGAGGCGGTGGTGGGAAAGTTCAGAGAGGCGAGGGCGCGCTCAGCGGCGTATAGAACGTGTATTCCGCTGAGGTCTGGGGCGGTGCCCAGGCAGGAGGGTGTCCATGGCCCATCAAGATCCGAGGATCATCAAAAAAAAAAAAAAAAATGGGCCAACGCAGTAGCGTGGCCTCTCGTGCGCCCCCTCCGTGGAGGAGTAGGACGTGGAAGAGGCGGGACACCCGCAACAGGAGGAGGGACATCGGGGAGAAGATCCGCTTCCAGCGCCCAAAGCGAGGTGGTGAGTCTCCGCCCCCGAGGGCGCGGAAGTGATGTTGTGTCCCCTCCTTTGTTGTTCTGTTGTTTTTCTTTTTTCTCCCCGGGCGCGCTTTACACCAGGCCGCGCGGGCTGATGATGAGCGGAGGTGAGACTCTGACGAAAGCCTGCCAGGCCGGTGTGTGCTCTGCCCGCACACAGTGCATCGTCTCTGGGAAAAGCGGGATTTCGCGGCCGCCTCCTCGGCCTTACATGTGAGAATAAAGCGCCCCACCCTCAGGTTAGTGCGCTGAAGCATGCATGTTACATGAAGCGATGAGGCACTGAAGACAGCGGGTGAGTCCCCTTTTAGGGCAAACATTCTTCTTTAATGCCGTATGTTTGGACTCTATGCTTCCCTGAGGGATATTTTGTCTACAAAAGATGAAGAAAAGTGTAACAGAAGTGGGCCTGTAGTTCCCCAGTAAAGGTGGCTAGAACGATGTTTGTATAAACACAGTGTGTTTATGTAGGCTTATGTTTGCTAGTGTAGCAACAGTAGTTTATAAGGCTGTTTTCTCTTCTGGATATGTGTAATATAAGCAGTTGAGGCCACCGCACATGCCGCGGGCATGCAGCGGCGATATAAACTGACGTATGTTCTCCTGGCGAACTTTTTTAGCTGTAGCCACCTCTGGGTAGCGGTGGCACCTCTGCTAGTGAAATACCTAGATGAATTTGTGAGGTTCGGCTAGCGCATGAACTGCAGTAAGGTCTGTCCCAGTCCTTTTTAGGGCCGTTGTTGTGGGATTATCAGACCGATGCTAGTGCATCAAGTTGGCCTAGGCTGTTGAGGGGATGACGGTGGCGTCTCGCGGTGGCATATCGCCCTGGCAGTTGCCCCGGGCTCCTGTCGGTATTCCCGCAGGAGCTTTGTATCCCTACCCGGCCTCCCCGCAGTAGGGTCGTCCGGCCAATGCCCACCCCCCTTCTGCATTTGGGGGTTGTTATTAATGCAAAAAGGTGTATAGCAGAATGAATCGCGACTCAGCCAGTGGTCGTGGGGACGGGGTAGGCGTCTCTTCGCGGTGCGCAGTCAGACTGGTTTTGCTAGCCCCGCCCCCCAGAGCTAGTGCGGCCGCCACTTCTGGGCGGCCCCCCGGCTTGGTTCAGGAAATGGCCGGTTGTGTGTGTTCAATATCTTTCACTTTTTGCTCTGTGTCTTCTGCTTCACCTTTTAGGCTCGGGTCGAGCTGTACTTCGCAACCATCTGAAAGCATCGGTTGGTAGGATGCTCCCCTGGAGTCGAAACACTGTCACGGCTGACGCCCTTGCGCGGACGGCGGACCGCTGGACGACCAGACGGCCGCCCTGGAGGCAGGTGGCGTAAGTTGTACTCCCCTCGCTTTAGAGGGTTCAAGGCGTTTTATGCTGAGTGCACTGCTGTGGGCATTGTGTTTTAGGTCCACGCTGGTAGGCGCTGCCTGAGAGACTGCGCCGTTGCAGAAGGCTGCTATGGGCCGCTGGGGCGGACCGACTATAGAAGGCGGGCTGGCGGGAGACGCCAGCCGAGGCAGTCCGGGCAGTTAACTCTGGGTCAGGTGGTAGGCCTCATGAGGCCTCCCTGCGGGTGAGTTCCGACATCGTGGCCCATGTGAGCGGGGAGGGTTCTCCCCAACGATGTCGGCTGCAGCAGAAACCTCGTCATAAGTAGGCCCCTAACGGCCTCCCTGGGGATGAGTCCCCAGGTAGTGACTGGATACCCAGTCCTCATCAGCCAGCAGACAGCCGCTGTCAGCCCGACTTTAAGGGCTCGCTGAGTTTCAGCACGCCTCACATGGCGTCCCCTGAGGGGGTGACCTAGGGTTCCGACCATTGGTTGACAGGATCTAGGCCACTTTAGGCCTCCTGTAGGGTGAGCCCCGGTTCCCAGGTCTTGCGACAGTGTGCGTGGGTGCTAGCCAGGCGGCTAGCATAGTCTGCTATCAGGGACGGGCCGCTTCAGGCCGTCCTATGGTCGTTTCCCGGCCCTGCGGGGTTTCCGGTGGGATTTGCCATCGGATAAGCACCGTATGTCACCAATCTAATAGGGAACTGCCATTCGGCAATAGGCCTCTCCAGGCCGCCCTAAAAGGACCGGACTGTACGTGGCATCAGACAGGCCTCCCTGGAGGCAAGCCCCGGGAACACAATAGCTCCCGACAGTTTGCACGTTGGCTGGCAGGAAGTAGGCCGCTCTAGGCCGCCTGAGGGTGAGCCCCCGAGCTGGGACGCTCGGTAGGCCAGTGTATTATGCTGTCAGGTCTCTTCGGGCCTTTTTGGGAGGGGATTCCCGGACCAGGTCTCGGTGACAAGCTAGCCATTAGCATAGGTGGCTTCTGGCGTTATAGCCTCATGAGCCTGAGGAACCAGTAAAGCCACCTTCCGGCAGCTCTTAACAGCTAGCACTAACGGTGCCAGGTAGAGGCGCCTCCTGGCCTCCCTGGAGGGGAAACGGTTCCCCTAAGCGGGAACGTAGAACTGGCTTTGGGCTGACAGCTAGCGGCTGCCTGCCGTTGGGTCCCGGCCTGGGCCGGTATAACTCAGTGGCGGGCTCGTGCCCTAGCACAACGAGACTCCGTTTCTGCTGCGCAGTCCCTTCAGGACAGGGAACTGGCTAGCCTACAGCATGGTTTACCTACCAAGCTGGCTTAAGAGCTCCCCTCATTGAGGGTCGTCTGCGAGCTTACGGCCGCTTGAGTCTGATCAGACGGGCAGGCCCCCCTCGGGGCCTCCCGGGTAGATCAGTCCATAGGCCTTTTTTAGGCCTCCTGAGCACCACTGTAATAAATGTGCTCAGTAGATCCTAGGATCGAGCAGAAGAGACTCCCCTCGATGGCAAGGGTAAGAAGCACTAAGCTGAGTACTGCTCTCCAGGATTCCCGTCTCCGAGTTCCGGTCTGAGGAGGACATTGCCAGTTTGCAGTCCCTCAGTCTGGATGCTCGTAAGTAAGAGCGATGTCCGGAGGCTCTGTTTTGACAGACAGGGTTGGCCAAGCTGGGGTGTCCCACAGAAGTGATGCCAGGTGAGGCCTCCCTGGTGGCATTCGGTGAAGGTTTTTCCCGAACTAGTGACGGCTGGTGGCGCCCTCGGGTCCCCTAGCCACATTCCCTTAAGGGACTCCTTCCTTCGGAAGTAGTAGGTCCCAGGCCCTCGAGCAAGCCGAGAGTAGAAAACCTCAGTTAAAACTTGTTTAGGTTCTCTCTTAGGCATATAGCTTGGGCTATGACCGTAGGGAATGATGTCACTGGCAGCCTGTGTGGCTAGAGGGGGAGTGGTTCAGACTTTCCGCGAACACTCGTCCAGGCAGTTCTCACTGCCAGTAAGGGGCATGCACTCCCCTCAGCATGGCGGCGTGGGTATATCGTTCCCCATAGCGTCAGCTGACGCAGCGCGAGTTCCCTTTCGAAAGGGAACGTCCCCGGTTACGTATGTAACTTTAGTTCCCTGAGAACAGGGAACGAGACGCTGCGTCACATGGCCATGCTTCAAGGTGTGCCTGCCCACAGTCCCTTCAGACGAAGCGGATGTTGTCATGTTGGCACGGTGCCTTTTTATACTTCCTGGTCGCACGGTGATGACATCACCAGCTGCCGACGGTCAGTAGGATTGTGATTTGATAGCGATTTCAGACACCTGTCACGCTGAAGGCGTTCCCCATAGCGTCAGCTGACGCAGCGTCTCGTTCCCTGTTCTCAGGGAACTAAGGTTACATACGTAACCGGGGACGTTATTTCTACTGAAAAAAAAAAGTTGAAATAACTAAATCGCTAAAATATTTTTTACAGTGCAGGGTAGAAATCCACAACAAACAGAGCTAATGGTCTAATGCCTTCACGTGCTATCGGAAGTTTCCTACTTCCCACTTCAGAAGTCGTGATTACGAGCTTGTTGTGTTCACGTGCTTTGTTATTTTAACACTATAACCATTTCAGTCATTTGCTGGTCCCAAAAAATCATAGAATCACTGGCAAACACAGCAGCACAACACGAAAGCAAATCGTTTATAATCATTCACAATAAAGGCATAATGTAGACAAGGTAAGGCTGCTTAAAGATTTTAATGGTAATAGTTTTTAGCCATACATCCTTTTACCACACTATAGCTTGCTCACTACCCTGGAATGATGGTCTAGATGTGATTTTCAATGCGTTTAAAATGCACAATATGCTTCACAATATGCTTTAAGGACAAGACAAGTCAATGAAACTGTTGTGGAAAAAAACCCCGAATAAACACCCCGTCTCCCATCTGCCATTTTTAACGGTTATGCCACGCCCATCTGGGGACCCAAAATGTCCCCAAAGAAAAAATATTTCAGATATGGCCATCTTTGTGGGGACATTTGGTCCTCATAATGTAGGGTTAACCAGGACCACACACACACACACAAGCACATTTTTTTGTGACATATGGGGACATTCCATAGGCGTAATGGTTTTTATACTGTACAAACCGTATTTTCTTTCCCTTTACACTGCCCCTAAACCTGCTCATCACACACACACACAAACACACACACACACACACACACACACACACACACACACACACACACACACACACACACACACACACACACACACACACACACACACACACACACTTCTGACTTCTGGTTGTTTTTAATGTTTTTGAAAGAAATCTCTGCTCACTAAAGCTGCATTTATTAGATCAAAATACAGTAAAAACGGGTAATATTGCGAAATATGATTACAATTAAAAATATATTGTTTGTATTTTAATCTATTTTAACATGTAATATAGTCCTATGATTTTTAAAATTTACCTTTTTTAAAATACAATTTTAATAAAAAATTATTTTTTTATTTTAAATTGTAATGTTTCACAATTATTACTGATTTTACTATATTAAAAGATATTACATTTGTAATACATAAGTATTCAAATGTTTTTTTATTTATTTATTTAGTTTTAGTAGAAGCAGCAGTATATATTTTTTGTTGTTGTTTTGAAAACAACAGCCTTTTTTGGGGAATATTAGGTTTAATAATCAAATTAATTAGCTTCATAACCACTGTCACATCATCTGAAATTGCACACACGACTCCTCTCCTCTCCTGTGACTGAGATGGACTCATCGGTTCCTCCAGTAGGGGGCAGCAGCACATCTCCGGGAATGGCATGCGGCACACTGCAGCAAAGTCATTTGAGCAGGAGATCAAAACAAGACCAATGCTGTTCAACAAAAGCTACCTAGATTAAAACATGTGACGGAGGCTTTTCTAATCGGTGTGTTGTTGCGATGACATGTGATCCGACAGGACAGAGACTGTGTGGGGACTGCTGCTGTTTGCAGGGGAGGCAGAAGTAAAAAACAACAGGATGAGGGAATGAAAATAAGGATTCAAGACCTCAATAATACACTGAAACTGTAGTTTCTCACAGTCATGTGAGATGTTCTGGAATGCATCTGTGTTTACGTGTGGTTTCTCACGCCTCTGGTATGAAAGTGTCTGGATGCCTGTGATGCTGCAGCCGTCTCTATTATCAGGCACTGAAACAAACATCAGAGAGGCCGGAAGAGAGATGAATAATCCAAGACGAGTAGAGATGCTCATTGTTTAATTTATTGTCATTTATTGCAGTAGTCTAGAAAGCAAAAAAAGTCCTCATTTGAATCTGGCAAGTGCAAAAAATAGCTCATTTAGACTCCAGTGTATTTCACAATAGCTCTTCTATTCAGAGAGGCATGAATAATCATTAAAGAGGCTGAGAGACACCTAAAGTATGGGGTTCCATTGGGGCCAAAAACAAGAAGTGTTGACTGCTTTGTATGACAATGAGTCTACTGTTTTTACTTTTGTTTTATTGGTGTCATCATTCATGTCATCTGCTTGTGTTGTGCATTCAGCTGTTTATGCTTCATGAGTTACTGCTTTTGCAGTGCATTTTACAGATATCCAGATTAACAAATAGCATGTTTAAAAAAAAAAATCACTAAGATTTTCTTTCTAAAATGTGTTATATTCGTAGCTAAAGGTACACCCTAAGAACCATTTTCTTTTTAATAATAATAATAATAATAGATTTTATTTATAATGCACTTTTCATTCCGAAGAATCTCAAAGTGCAACAAAGGGGAAAAAAAATAACAAAAAATCAATAACATGTAAAAATATAGAATACTACAAACAATCAACCAACACAAAAAACAGAACAGAAACAGAGCTGATGGTGAACAGAAACAGAGCTGATGGTGGAAGTCTCTGTTAGCTCCGCAGCACACTGTGGTCCACTCCATGTTTTAAATTTCTCCCAGCGGCAGTGTCCTGATGATGTCGTCGAGGCATGACAGCTGAAGACCAGATGATGGGTCTTCATGACGATTCAGACGGTGGGGATCGCCGCAGCACCATGCAGGAGGCAGACAAAGCTCTCTGGGCACTTCTGTGGACACACCGGGGTCGGCGCAGAAGTCCAAGCCGCTCCACGGCCGCAATGCAAGACGGAACAGCGGCAGAACATCCCAACATCATGCCGGACGCCGATGACGCTGGCCCGGATGACGCTAGCCCGGTGCAAACTTCATCCACCATGCAGCTCAAGCCCGAGTGAGACCACCAGTGAGCAGTCGCAGCGAGGAACATCAAATGTCCTTCAAACCAGAACCAACCGCAGCAATTCAAACATAAACATCAGAGAAGCGGTGGAAAACGGCGAACGGTGAACAACGTCCTCTCAGTGGCTGCCAGCAATCAGCATAAGTCCCAATTGTAGCTCTGACTGTTAGACTTGTCACAAACATAATAAAATAAAATAAAATCTAAATCTAATAGTACAGTAACATGATTTGTGGGTGGAGAAGCGCGAACAGACAACGCCAGCGTCCTCTCCCCCACGTTGCCTAGCAACCCCAGACAATATTTTACTCCTCCTGTGTATGATTGCAGAACAAATACATATCTTTTGTAATGAACAATGATGAAGTAACATATTTTGTGTGAAAATAAATCATAAAAGTTTTTTTTTGTTTGTTTAAAAACCTTTAGAATGAGTTTAAAACAATCACTTTAGCAAAGTTTATAGTATTTTTGGCTTATTTTGATGAATAAAATAATTCATTTTTGTTCAATGAATATACTCGCATTGAAATTAGGTGTGTAACGATTCATCTACTACATCAATGTATCGATTTATATTCCTATGATCCAACTACATCGAGTGCTCGGCAAGCTCGGCACATCCAACTGTGCTCGGCAAGTTGGCCCTCCGGACGAAATATATCGATCTAATATCGTTTTAAAAGGTAATCGATCGATTGTATCGATAATAGGAAATAACGCATTTGTTATGTCCTTTATATGGATGTTTTTTCTTAGCACTTAATGATAAAGGCGTTAAACGTTATTCAGCCTGCCTATATGTGACATCAGCCGCGCAAAGAAAACAAAACATAGCACAGACAGGATGTGTCATGACAGCGGATGACTGAGCAGAAGCCAACGAGCGAGAAATTATAAAGCCAAGATTGCGGTCCAGTGCGTGGAAAGTTTGGAAACACTTTGGCTTTAGTAAAGACGGAGATGTTCTAAATAAGTCGCTCGCTGTTTGTAGTAGTAGCAGGTTCAGCCACTGCTCATTCAACCTGAAGAGATGTTGTTTGCACTTTATTTTTGATATTAATATTATATTTGTATTATTTTTATGTTGAAAAACAACAGCAATAGTTGTAGGTAAACCTACTGTTAATTAAACCTGAAGAGATGTTAGTTGTACTTTATTTGTGATATTAATATTGTAATCTTTTTATTTTTAAAAAACAAGCAGAAGTAGCAGTAGTAGTATGTTGGTTGTACTATACTTTTATTAAAAATGAGAGCAGAAAAGGTTCACTTCCAGAATATTCAGAATATCTAAACTGGTGGTTGCATTTTATTCAAATAAATGTGAACACATTTGCCATTAATGGTTTACTTGTTTTTTTTTTTTTACATCCATAATGAATTGATACTTGGTTCCCTTAAAATACACAACAGGAATCTAGGAAACTTCAACTGCACGTATTTATTTCAGTCACACTGATTTACATTTTTGGCTAAAAAATCGTTCTAAATGAACCAATATCGTCCTTGAATCGTATCGACAACCTCAAATCGTGATACGAATCGAATCGTTGTTAAAACGAATCGTTGCACCCTTAATTGAAAAATATTCCTTTAAAAAAAATACAGAAACAAAATTGTATGCTTTCATAATAATACTCTACATAATGCAATACTCTTTAATGAAGCGACTCAACTTTCCGTTTCTAGATCTAAAAAGAGGTTTCAGAAATAGTAACAGAGGCTCAGGTCAAAACTCTCAACTTGAGATTTGAATCCGTGGCGGAAGGAAGTTCTGGACAAAAGAGGGTGTAACGAGATATGAATATATGGGAAGGAGGAGGCGGAAACCGGCAAACGTTTAATAACTTTAATAAACAAAACACAAACTGAAAGTAAACAAGCAGACAGCCCCTCACGGACAACACACGTGCGCGCACACACACACATAATAAAACATAAACAACACACAACGTAAAATCCAGGCAAGGTCCTCTCTCGTCCTTCACTGTCGTCGCACCTCTTTTTATGTGCAGATGGGCAGCTGCCACTGTCAGGGTCTAGAAAGAGACTGAAAGATCCAAATGCGATAAACTCATTTATTGACAGAACTGCACGAAGTACATAAAGTCCGAAGACCACTGAGAACTCAGAATGGGCAGGCAGGGTACAGAACAGTCAGGCAGGTCCAGAAGACGGAGAAGGCGGTGAGCTCGTGACACAGGGGAAGCAGTGGGCAGAAGAACCGAATGAATCCTGGAATCCGGAACAGAGGCGATCTCCCGGGAGAAGCACAGCACACAACAGGGACCACAGAAGCCTGCAACGATCTGACAATGTGTGCAGTCAGTGACACGTATATAAAGGCAGCGGTGATGAGTGCAGCAGGTGATAGTGCTCAGGCAATAATCAGAAACCACGCCCCCAACACAACCACACAACACAAAGTGAATGAGACGATGGATTGATGAACCGTGACAGTACTCCTCCCCCTAGGAGCGCCTCTTGGAGCTCCCAGGAGGACCTACCTGTCGATTGTAATCATCAATAAGGGAGTGATCCAGTATGTCCCTAGGAGGAACCCAACTCCTCTCCTCCGGACCGTAACCTTCCCAGTCCACCAAGTACTGGAATCCGCGTCCCCTCCATCTCGAGTCCAGGATACGATTTACCGTATAGGTTGGTTCCCCATCTACGAGACGCGGCGGGGGAGGAACCGGGGCTGGCGGATTAATGTGGGAGTAAAACACGGGCTTTAATTTGGAAACATGAAACATGGGGTGTATCCTCCCGTACGCAGGAGGTAGTTTGAGGCGTACTGTCACCGGACTAAGAATTTTGGTGACAGGAAACGGGCCAAAAAATTTGGGGGCCAGTTTATTACTCACGGAGCGGAGAGGAATGTTTCTGGATGAAAGCCACACTTTTTGACCCACGACATAGACGGGAGGCTTAGACCAGTGGCGATCGGCTTGGGCCTTGGTGCGCGCACGCACCTGGAGCAGAGTCTCACGGGCTCTACTCTATGTGTGGCGACACCTCTGGACGAACGCGTGGGCGGAGGGGACCGCGACTTCGGACTCCAGACTGGGAAAAAGTGGTGGCTGGTACCCTAAGCTACACTCAAATGGCGAGAGGCCCGTACCCGACACTGGTAACGAATTATGGGCGTACTCAATCCAAGAGATTTGCTGGCTCCAGGACGAAGGATTCTTGGAGGCTAAACATCGCAACTCTCTCTCAAGATCTTGGTTGGCCCGCTCAGTCTGACCATTACTCTGGGGGTGAAACCCCGAAGACAGACTAACCGTCGCCCCCAGTAATTTACAGAATTCGCGCCAAAATTTTGAAATAAATTGGGGCCCCCTGTCGGAAACCACGTCCATCGGAAGGCCATGTAAACGAAAGACGTGGTCAACGACAGCTACCGCTGTCTCCTTAGCCGAAGGTAACTTGGCTAAAGGGATAAAATGAACCATTTTCGAGAACCGGTCCACAACAGTTAAAACAACCGTCTTTCCCTGTGAGGGCGGGAGGGCAGTGATGAAATCTAGTGCGATGTGGGACCAGGGTCTCGAAGGAACCGACAGTGGTTGAAGTAACCCATTCGGAGGGCGATTAGAGGTCTTACCAATGGCGAAGACTGAACAAGCCAAAACAAATTCCCGGATGTCGCGAGCCATGCGAGGCCACCAGAATCGTTGCTTGACCAAAAATTTAGTTCTATTTACATCTGGATGGCAAGCTACATTGGAACAATGACCCCATCCTATAACGTCGGACCGAACTCCCTCTGGCACAAATAACCGACTCGGTGGCCCGCCGGGCGGAGGCGTTACCCCTTCTAGGGCCGACTTAACCCTCGACTCGACCTCCCATACGAGTGTGGAGACCACCAGTCTCTCAGGTAAAATACACTCGGGAGTAGACGGGCGTTCGGAGCGGTCAAAAACGCGCGACAAAGCATCGGGTTTGATGTTTTTGGAACCCGGGCGGTACGATAGAGAAAAATTGAAGAGTCCGAAAAAAAGGGCCCACCGAGCCTGCCTAGAGTTGAGTCTTTTAGCAGATCTGATGTACTCAAGATTCTTATGATCGGTCCATACGATAAAAGGTACCCCTGACCCCTCTAACCAATGACGCCATTCTTCCAATGCAAGTTTAACTGCCAACAATTCTCTGTTACCAATGTCGTAATTGCGTTTGGCTGGGGATAAACGATGAGAAAAAAACGCGCACGGGTGCATCTTGTCATCCGAGGAAGAGTGCTGGGAAAGAACTGCACCTACCCCCGTCTCTGACGCGTCAACCTCCACCACGAACTGTCTAGATGGATCAGGGGTCACCAGAATGGGAGCCGAAACGAAGCGGCTCTTAAGTTTGGAAAATGCAGCCTCGGCTGCACCAGACCACCTGAAGACAGTTCTGGAGGAGGTTAACGCTGTCACGGCGTGGCTAGTTGGCTGAAGTTGCGAATAAAACGCAGATAGAAATTGGCGAATCCCAGAAACCTCTGTAGAGCCTTACGAGAATCTGGACTTGGCCAATCTATCACAGCCTTAACTTTGTCAGGATCCATGTGCATTCCCTCGGATGAGACGATATAACCCAAGGAACAGACTGTGCATGGAACGCGCATTTCTCCGCCTTGACAAAAAGCCCATTCTCTAGCAACCTCTGAAGCACTAGTCTTATGTGTCGGACATGCTTCTGGAGAGACGAAGAAAAAATCAGTATGTCATCCAGGTAGACATACAGAAACTGATCGACCATGTCTCCCAACACGTCATTGACTAGTGCCTGGAAGACTGCGGGGGAGTTGGAAAGCCCGAAGGGCATGACCAAATATTCAAAATGGCCCCTAGGGGTATTAAACGCCGTCTTCCACTCATCCCCCTCCCTTATGCGCACCAAATGATAAGCATTACGTAAGTCCAATTTCGTGAATACGGATGCTCCCTGTAACCTCTCGAAGGCTGAAGACATCAACGGCAAAGGATAAGTATTCTTTACCGTGATGTTGTTCAACCCCCGGTAATCAATACAAGGTCGCAGAGAACCATCCTTCTTACTCACGAAAAAGAACCCCGCCCCCGCTGGAGAAGAAGAGGGGCGGATGAACTCAGAAGCTAGAGAATCAGAAATGTATTTCTCCATGGCCTCCCTCTCAGGTAAAGAAAGAGAGTATAACTTGCCTTTGGGCGGAGACTTGCCTGGCAGTAAGTCTATAGCACAGTCATAGGGACGGTGGGGATGGAGAGAAGCAGCCCGGGACTTACTGAACACCTCCTTCAGGTCAAGGTACTCCGCAAGCAAGTTAGATCCATCGTCTCCTCCTGAAACACAAAACAAGAGTGAGGGTGTCAGGGGTGTGTATGATGGTGGGGAGAGTCTGTCCGTTGAGGGCGTGCACAGCAATGGGGTTGGGGAGGGGGGTGAGGGGGATCTGAATATCTGAAGCTGTGAAGCAAGGTGGCGGTCCAAAAAACTACCCTCTGCTCCGGAGTCCACCAACGCCTGGCAGTGATGAGATCCGTTGGCCCACTGCAACCTACCCGGAAGGAGAGTCGCGGACGAGGATTTCCCCAACGCAGCTCCACCCGACAGTAACCCCCGTTCTACTGTCGGGCTCGCTCTTTTAACGGACACTGATTGAGGAAATGCCCCGCGGCGCCACAATAAAGACATAAGCCTCCCGTCCTCCGGCGCTCTCTCTCCTCCCGGGAAAGCCGAGCTCTCCCCACCTGCATGGGCTCGTGATCGTTGGGTGGGCTGACCGTGTCATTGGCCAGATACTCCCGGTACTCTGGTAATCTCCTTGTCTGAAAACGTTGGTCACGGTACTCTAGGCGTGAGTCCACTCGCACAGCCAACTCCATGAGTCCGTTAAGATTAGTGGGTAGTTCCAGCGTGAAAATCTCCCCTTGGACACGGTCAGCCAGCCCATGCAGGAAATGATCCCACTGCGCCTCCTCGTTCCATTTGCACTCTGCTGTTAAAGTCCGGAACTCGATGATGTAATCGGAGACAGGTCGATTGCCTTGGCGAAGCTCCTGTTGAGTGTGTGAACACGATGGCCAATCAGAGACATATATGTTGAGTGTGTGAACACGATGGCCAATCAGAGACATATATGTTGAGTGTGTGAACACGATGGTCAATCAGAGACATATATGTTGAGTGTGTGAACACGGTGGCCAATCAGAGACATATATGTTGAGAGTTTGAACACGATGGCCAATCAGAGACATGTATGTTGAGTGTGTGAACACGACTGTCAATCAGAGACATGTATGTTGAGTGTGTGAACACGATGGTCAATCAGAGACATATATGTTGAGAGTTTGAACACAATGGCCAATCAGAGACATGTATGTTGAGTGTGTGAAAACGATGGCCAATCAGAGACATGTATGTTGAGTGTGCGAACACCGTGGCCAATCAGAGACATATATGTTGAGTGTGTGAACACGATGGCCAATCAGAGACATATATGTTGAGTGTGTGAACACAGTGGCCAATCAGAGACATATATGTTGAGCGTGTGAACACGGTGGCCAATCAGAGACATATATGTTGAGTGTGTGAACACAGTGGCCAATCAGAGACATGTATGTTGAGCGTGTGAACACGGTGGCCAATCAGAGACATATATGTTGAGTGTGTGAACACGATGGCCAATCAGAGACATATATGTTGAGTGTGTGAACACAGTGGCCAATCAGAGACATGTATGTTGAGCGTGTAAACACGGTGGCCAGTCAGAGACATATATGTTGAGTGTGTGAACACGGTGGCCAATCAGAGACATATATGTTGTGTTCAAACTTGAATATGTTGTGTTCAAACTTCATTAGGAGAAGCGCGTCGGTCACAGAAGGAGCTCGAATCGCAAGTAAGTCTATCCGAAATACTCTGTATTTGCTGTATTGCTTGGTGTTTTAATTACTAGAAGGAAGATACATTTCGTTTCTGCACTTATTCTTTTTATTCATAACTTTGTTCCGGGAGCTACTCACAAATTGCACTTTAACCAGGGCAGTTTGAAGCGCGCTGTACGCAATCACCAGCCGTTATTAAATAATAATTGTTGGCTTTTAGCACAGGTAGTGAGTGATAGTTTGGTTTCGATTTGAGTCGTTGGCAGACTGTTGCGTTGATTAATCTTTGGGATAATTATAAGGGCGGACTGTATATTTAAAGCCGAGCAAGTTAGCCGGCCATTAGGAGAAGCGCGTCGGTCACAGAAGGAGCTCGAATCGCAAGTAAGTCTATCCGAAATACTCTGTATTTGCTGTATTGCTTGGTGTTTTAATTACTAGAAGGAAGATACATTTCGTTTCTGCACTTATTCTTTTTATTCATAACTTTGTTCCGGGAGCTACTCACAAATTGCACTTTAACCAGGGCAGTTTGAAGCGCGCTGTACGCAATCACCAGCCGTTATTAAATAATAATTGTTGGCTTTTAGCACAGGTAGTGAGTGATAGTTTGGTTTCGATTTGAGTCGTTGGCAGACCGTTGCGTTGATTAATCTTTGGGATAATTATAAAAGCGTCCACACCTGCTATCCCTCAAGCAGTGATCAGTGTGTATTTAATAAGCGTGTCAGCGCTGTCGCGGTAGCGTCAGCGGGAGCGTTCAGCCCTCGTGTTCAGCCGCCTCGTGTGAAGACCGACAAGTGTAAAGACATTCGTTTTCGACTCGACCTACGATCGACTCCACCGTAGAACGAACACCAAGAACGCACTTAAGTATTTATTTATTTCTCTATCCTCTTTCTCCTTCTCTCTCTTCTCACAATGTGCTTTCACTACATACCCACTATTTCTACCCCTCGCTCCACTATCAGACGCAGACGGCAGCGCAACACTGCTAATCTGCGTCCTATTCCTTCCTCTACTAATAATAATGCGTTCGATTTATATAGCGCTTTTCAAGGCACTCAAAGCGCTTTACATAGAAGAGGGGAATCTCCTCAACCACCACCAATGTGCAGCATCCACCTGGATGATGCGACGGCAGCCATATTGCGCCAGAACGCTCACCACACACCAGCTGATTGGTGGAGAGGAGACCGAGTGATGAAGCCAATCAGGATATGGGGATTATTAGGAGGCCATGATGGACAGGGGCCAATGGGCAGATTTGGCCAGGATGCCTGGGTTACACCCCTACTCTTTTTCCGAAAGACATCCTGGGATTTTTAATGACCACAGAGAGTCAGGACCTCGGTTTAACGTCTCATCCGAAAGACGGATATCCCTCCCTCCTTTTCTCTGGGTCAATGGAATTGTCAGTCAGCTGTAAACAAAGCTGACTTCATTCCAGCCTTCGCCACTCATTCCAATCTGAATATCTTGGCCTTGACTGAGACCTGGATCCGTCCAGAAGACTCAGCAACTCCTGCTGCTCTCTCTAACAATTTCTCCTTCTCACACACCCCTCGCCACACTGGCAGAGGTGGAGGCACAGGTTTTCTTATCACAAACAATTGGAAATACTCAACCCACACCTCTCTCTGTAATAACATCTCATTTGAATACCATGCTATTACAGTTACACCTCCTACTAAAATCCATCTTGTAGTCATTTACCGCCCTCCAGGTCAATTGGGCACCTTTGTTGAGGAACTAGATGTGCTGCTGTCCTCATTCCCTGAGGATGGCAGCCCACTTGTAATCCTTGGTGATTTCAACATCCACCTGGACAAACCGTATGCTACAGATTTTCACTCCCTTCTATCCTCATTCGATCTCAAACTTCTTACTACCTCACACACACACAAATCTGGCAACCAACTTGACCTCATCTACATACGCAACTGCACTACAGAAAACACTTTGGTCAAACCCTTACACTTCTCGGATCATTACTTCATCACATTTAATCTACATCTCACTACTCATATGCTTCCACCTCCTCTACCAGTTAGTTTCAGACGCAACCTGCGTTCTCTTTCTCCCTCTCACCTCTCCTCCGTTGTGTCATCCTCTCTTCCATCACCCACACAATTCTCCTCTATGGATGTCAACACTGCAACAGACACTTTATGTTCCACTTTAACCACTTGTCTAGATACTATCTGCCCTCTGTCTTCTAGGCCAGCTCGCGCTACTCCCTCTAACCCTTGGTTATCTGATGTTCTTCGTGAACACCGGACCAAACTTAGGGCAGCAGAGAGAAAATGGCGCAAATCAAACGACCCATCTGACCTGAGTAAGTACCAATCTCTGCTCATTTCCTTCTCACAGGACGTCCATACAGCTAAATCCGCATATTTCCACAATAAAATCAACAGCACCTCAGACTCACGCACACTTTTCAGAATTTTCACCTCTCTCCTCTGTCCCCCTCCACCACCTCCCACCACCTCTCTTTCTGCAGACAATCTTGCCAATTTTTTCACAAACAAAACCACACTCATCAGCAGTCAGTTCACACCTCCACACACACACACTTTTGAATCAGCCACATCCACAGCCAAACATCTTCTCTCCTCCTTCTCTACACTCACTGAGGACGAAGTATCTAACCTTCTCCTCTCCAGCCATCCCACTACCTGCCCTCTAGATCCCATCCCCTCACATCTCCTACAAGCCATCTCCCCTACACTCTTACCAGCACTCACACACATCATCAACACATCTCTCTCCACCGGCATCTTCCCCACCACATTCAAGCAGGCTCGGGTAACCCCACTGCTTAAAAAACCCACATTAGACACATCACTTGTAGAGAACTACAGACCTGTTTCTCTCCTACCATTCATTGCGAAAACACTTGAAAGAGTTGTTTTCAACCAGGTCTCATCTTTCCTCTCACATACTAATCAACTGGACGTAAACCAGTCAGGCTTCAAAAAGGGCCACTCAACTGAGACGGCATTACTGTCAGTTACTGAAGCCCTGCGGCTGGGTAAAGCTGCATCCAAATCATCAGTCCTCATCCTCCTTGATCTGTCTGCTGCCTTTGACACTGTGAATCATCAGATTCTTCTGTCCACCCTCTCATCACTGGGCATCACAGGGACTCCACTCCACTGGTTTGAGTCCTATCTCACAGGTAGGTCTTTTAAGGTTGCCTGGAGAGGAGAGGTATCCAAAACACATCAACTGACCACGGGGGTTCCTCAGGGCTCAGTGCTTGGACCTCTCCTCTTCTCCATTTAC
The DNA here is from genome assembly GCF_024679245.1 of Pseudorasbora parva. Classification (NCBI taxonomy): domain Eukaryota; kingdom Metazoa; phylum Chordata; class Actinopteri; order Cypriniformes; family Gobionidae; genus Pseudorasbora; species Pseudorasbora parva. Next base: position 6,697,870 of record NC_090196.1, on the reverse strand, counting down.
ACTACATCACTGGGACCCATCATTCAGGCACATGGTCTCTCTTATCATTGCTATGCTGATGACACACAGCTCTACCTCTCATTTCAACCAGATGATCCCACAGTAGCTGCACGAATCTCAAACTGTCTGGCGGACATCTCGGCATGGATGAAAAAACATCACCTGCAGCTCAATCTAGCAAAGACTGAGCTGCTTGTTTTCCCCGCTAACCCCACCACACAACACGATTTTACCATCCAGCTAGGTTCATCTCTGATTACTCCTTCGGGGTCGGTCAGAAATCTTGGAGTAATCTTTGATGACCAGCTGTCCTTCAAAGACCACATCTCGAAAACGGCTCGGTCATGCAGGTTTGCATTGCACAATATCAGGAAAATCCGACCGTTCCTTAGGGAGCATGCAACACAGCTTCTTGTCCAAGCCCTGGTCATTTCTAGACTTGACTATTGCAATGCGCTTCTGGCTGGACTTCCATCTTGTGCAATCAAACCGCTGCAAATGATCCAGAACGCTGCAGCACGTCTTGTATTCAATAAGCCCAAAAGGGCTCATGTCACACCTCTATTCATCTCTCTGCATTGGCTACCACTCGCTGCCCGGATCAAATTCAAAGCCCTGACTCTTGCTTATGGATCTTCCACAAGCGCAGCACCCGCATACTTCGACTCACTCCTACGCGTCTACACACCCACCAGAAGCCTTCGCTCAGCTAACGAGCGAAGGCTTGTGGTACCATCACAGAGAGGCATGAAATCCCTCTCTCGAACTTTTTCTTTCATTGTTCCGGGTTGGTGGAACGATCTTCCGTCCTCTATACGTACAACAGAATCACTCACTTCGTTCAAAAGACAGGTAAAAACTCATCTCTTCCATGTGCACTTAATCTTACATTAAAAAAAAAATAAAAAAATCTTTCCCCCTCTATTTCTCCTTTCTCCTTTCCTTTTCTGGTCTTTGCTACTCTGAGCAGTGTACAAATCTTAGTATTTAGGGCACTTTTTGTGTTTCGTTGCCTCTTCTTGACGGATCGCTTCCTGTTCTCCTGAGTTGTAAGTCGCTTTGGATAAAAGCGTCTGCTAAATGCATAAATGTAAATGTAAATGTAATGTTGAGTGTGTGAACACAGTGGCCAATCAGAGACATATATGTTGAGTGTGTGAACATAGTGGCCAATCAGAGACATATATGTTGAGTGTGTGAACACGGTGGCCAATCAGAGACATATATGTTGAGTGTGTGAACACGGTGGCCAATCAGAGACATATATGTTGAGTGTGTGAACAAGGGCTGCCAATCAGAGACATATATGTTGAGTGTGTGAACACGGTGGCCAATCAGAGACATGTATGTTGAGTGTGTGAAAACGATGGCCAATCAGAGACATGTATGTTGAGCGTGTGAACACGGTGGCCAATCAGAGACATATTTGTTGAGTGTGTGAACATGACTGTCAATCAGAGACATATGTTGAGTGTGTGAACACGGTGGCCAATCAGAGACATATATGTTGAGTGTGTGAACACGATGGCCAATCAGAGACATATATGTTGAGTGTGTGAACACAGTGGCCAATCAGAGACATATATGTTGAGCGTGTGAACACGGTGGCCAATCAGAGACATATATGTTGAGTGTGTAAACACGATGGCCAATCAGAGACATATATGTTGAGTGTGTGAACACAGTGGCCAATCAGAGACATATATGTTGAGCGTGTGAACACGGTGGCCAATCAGAGACATATATGTTGAGTGTGTGAACACGGTGGCCAATCAGAGACATATATGTTGAGTGTGTGAACACGGTGGCCAATCAGAGACATATATGTTGAGTGTGTGAACACGGTGGCCAATCAGAGACATATATGTTGAGCGCTTGAACACGATGGCCAATCAGATACATATATGTTGAGTGTGTGAACACGATGGCCAATCAGAGACATATATGTTGAGTGTGTGAACACGGTGGTCAATCAGAGACATATATGTTGAGTGTGTGAACACGATGGGCAATCAGAGACATATATGTTGAGTCTGTAAAAACGGTGGCCAATCAAAGACATATATGTTGAATGTGTGAACACAATGGTCAATCAGAGACATATATGTTGAGTGTGTGAACACGTTGGGCAATCAGAGACATATGTTGAGTGTGTGAACACAGTGGCCAATCAGAGACATATATGTTGAGTGTGTGAACATGGTGGCCAATCAGAGACATATATGTTGAGAGTTTGAACACAATGGCCAATCAGAGACATGTATGTTGAGTGTGTGAAAACGATGGCCAATCAGAGACATATATGTTGAGTGTGTGAACAGTGGCCAATCAGAGACATATATGTTGAGTGTGTGAACACGGTGGCCAATCAGAGACATGTATGTTGAGTGTGTGAACACAGTGGCCAATCAGAGACATATATGTTGAGCGTGTGAACACGGTGGCCAATCAGAGACATATATGTTGAGTGTGTGAACACGACTGTCAATCCAACCCATTCTCACTCCCAAGGCGTCAAAATCCGAAGCATGGTCAAGTGCCTTCCGCGTCACAATAAAGACGCTAAAGGTGCCCCAAGGCGTCATGTTTCGACGCGCTGGGTGTTCCATTAATTTCAGTGAGAAACCTTTGGCGTCATACACAGACGCACTGGGTATTAGTAATGTTATCGTCATGGTGAAATTGTATTAGTTTATAATTTTGCCATTATGACATGTTGGAGTGTGTTTTTCAATTTAATCAGCAAGCATAATTTTATTTACATTTATTTTATTTACGCTATGTAGACATGCTTAACATGTAACCCAACCCCATCCCATCCCTAAACCTACCCATTTGTCTGAACATGATATAAAACACAGGATATAACATACGACTGCATCCACGAGTTATTCAAAAAAGTTAAATAATCCAAGTTTTCCGAGGCCAAACGATTGATTTGCATGAAGAAAATCCCCAAAAGCGATCAGCATCTCCATCCGCAGAAGATCATCAACAAACACAATCAAATTTCAAATATTGGCGCCCGTTACGTGAGATTTCATAGTGAAATTGCATTGGCTCTCGTATGTCTTGTGACCAATTGCGTTATTACGTCAGCATTGATTGTAAAATGTCATTGGCTCTCGTGTGTCTTGTGACCGATCGCGTCATGCTCAGGAGTCTTTTGAATTATTTGAATGAGTTATGAATGAGTTCGTTCACGGGGCAGCGGGATCATCATTTCAGCGATTAAAACATCAAGATCAACTCAGTTCTTCACATGAAGACATCGTAGGACTTCAGAAGACTTGGAATGCAACATGAGTTAATACTTTTATACTGCTTTGGTCAGTTTTTGCAATAAATACTTGTGACTGTACATTTATTTGCCTGTTATGTGTTTTATATTGTTTAGATTTGGGTAGGTTTAGGGTAGGAGTGGAGTTAGTTGCTCCAACATATAAAAGAAGCCTTTAAATATTAATAAAATCATGTCTGCTTTTATAAACGCAAATAATTAAATGCGTCTGTTTATGACGCCAAAGGTTTATCATTTTAATGAATAGAGCACCCAGCGTGTCACAAAATGACACCCAGGGGCACCTTTAGCGTCTTAATTTTGACGCGGAAGGCACTTGACTATGCTTCGGATTTTGACGCCTTGGGAGTGAGAACGGGTTGGTCAATCAGAGACATATATGTTGAGTGTGTGAACACGATGGCCAATCAGAGACATATATGTTGAGTGTGTCAACACAGTGGCCAATCAGAGACATGTATGTTGAGTGTGTGAACATGATGGCCAATCAGAGACATATATGTTGAGTGTGTGAACACAATGGCCAATCAGAGACATATATGTTGAGAGTTTGAACACAATGGCCAATCAGAGACATATATGTTGAGTGTTTGAACACGATGGCCATTCAGAGACATATTGAGCTTGTGAACACAATGGCCATTCGGAGGTGTTAAGAATCCAGAATGGATTCTTAACACCTCCGATTAGCACTTAAAATGCTAGAGGGAAATGCTGGTATCATCAAATTTTTTAAACTTCAGTACTGACTTGGTACCGGAGTCTGTACTTTCGACAACTCTGTCTTCTATGGTTTTTAGCATATTGCTATTGATTTGCAGGGATGTTCTGGTGCTAGGGTGTTAGGTGATCTCTAGGGTGAATGTGTTTGCTCGGTAATAGCAACTTCCAAGATCTGTCTCTGGATTGTCATTGTCTAGGTGGATAATAGAGTCTAACAAAACACCTCCCCTCAACAAGCTGCATAATTTGAGTTATCACTCATATGAACAAATAGTGTGGGAGAAGTCATATGGTGAAGTTTCATACTTAGCTTGACAGGTCGAATCACAATCTCTAAATATGAGCAGTAGTAATAGTGAGCTAATTAATGTAAGTTTCGATATGAATCAGTGCAGTGTGGCGAATGTCATTTATATTCACTCTACCACAGTCAAAATGGTTTTTGTGGGTGTGCAAAATACTGTATGATTAATTTTTCCCGCTGGTCTCAGCAGATGTCTGTGTCATTTGTCACTCACGTTTGAGGTGTCAGCACTAACCTAAATGGATATTGATTTCTTATACTTTTTTCCCCAGCACTGTCAGGTTATTTCTCAGCGTGGGAACCTGCGTAGGATATGTGACATTTCATTCGGGACTGAATAGACTGCCCTGAAACTCACCTGTCCAGCCATGACAAGTAAAGTCAGCGTCAAAGTCAAAAAACATGGACCCAGAATCACATAAACCCATAATTCAAACAGCTTTCTTGTGTTGACGATGATAGCAGCAGCATGAATGAATGAATGACTTTTGATGAGACTGCTGGGCTGATCATTATACTGGAGCACTGCTTCGCTGTGCAGGAAGTCAAAATCATTAGTGTCTAACCACTGCAGGTCTAATGGACCTTAATTCACATAAAGCACAGAGGAAACAACAAGACTGAAGTAGACTCTAAAACCCAACTCAATTGCTTGAGAAAATGCAACTAGATTTTGTGTGAATTTATAATATTTATACAAAAAGACACATTTTCTTTTAAAGCATGCAAGTCCATCAGTATTGAAAGCGTATGAATGAGATACAAGTTAGCCATCAATTTGCCAACATGTAAAGTAGTTATGAATTGCCATAGGATTGTGTTGGACCACAGGGCTGGCCCTTACCAATTTGCTAGGATTTTACTTAGAATATATACAGTGAGGCAAAAAAAGTATTTAGTCAGCCACCAATTGTGCATGTTCTCCCACTTAAAAAGATGAGAGAGGCCTGTAATTTTCATCATAGGTACACTTCAACTATGAGAGACAGAATGAGAAAAAAAATCCAGAAAATCACTGTCTGATTTTTAAAGAATTTATTTGCAAATTATAGTGGAAAATAAGTATTTGGTCAATAATAAAAGTTAATCTCAATACTTTGTTATATACTGTTTGTTGGCAATGACCGAGGTCAAACGTTTTCTGTATGTTGCCACAAGGTTTTTACACACTGTTGCCGGTAGTTTGGCCCATTCCTCCCTGCAGATCTCCTCTAGAGCAGCGATGTTTTGGGTCTGTCGCTGGGCAACAAGGATTTTCAACTCCCTCCAAAGATTTTCTATGGGGTTAGGATCTGGAGACTGGCTAAGCCACTCCAGGACCTTAAAATGCTTCTTACGAAGCCACTGTGTGTTTGGGATCATTGTCATGCTGAAAGACCCAGCCACATTTCATCTTCAATGCCTTGCTGATGGAAGTAGGTTTTTACTCAAAATGGCCCCATGCATTCTTTCCTATACAGTGCACAGATCAGTCGTCATGGTCCCTTTGCAGAAAAACAGCCCCAAAGCATGATGTTTCCACCCCCATGCTTCACAGTCTGGTGAAACTCAGGATTCTTCCTCCTTCAAACACGAGTTGAGTTTTTACCAAAAAGTTCTATTTTGGTTTCATCTGACCATATGACATTTTCCCAATCCTCTTCTGGGACATCTAAATGCTTTCTAGCAAACTTCAGAGGGGCCTGGACATGTACTGGCTTAAGCAGGGACACACGTCTGGCACTGCAGGATTTGAGTACTTAGCAGCGTAGTGTGTTACTGATGGCAGCCTTTGTTACTTTGGTCTTCTTACACTGAAGTCTCACAGCAGCCAATCACAGCAGTGGGCGTTTACACTGAAGTATCACAGCAGCCAATCACAGCAGTGGGCGTTTACACTGAAGAATCACAGCAGCCAATCACAGCAGTGGGCGTTTACACTGAAGTATCTCAGCAGCCAATCACAGCAGTGGGCGTTTACACTGAAGTCTCACAGCAGCCAATCACAGCAGTGGGCGTTTACACTGAAGTATCACAGCAGCCAATCACAGCAGTGGGCGTTTACACTGAAGAATCACAGCAGCCAATCACAGCAGTGGGCATTTACACTGAAGTATCTCAGCAGCCAATCACAGCAGTGGGCGTTTACACTGAAGAATCACAGCAGCCAATCACAGCAGTGGGCGTTTACACTGAAGTATCACAGCAGCCAATCACAGCAGTGGGTGTTTACACTGAAGTCTCACAGCAGCCAATCACAGCAGTGGGTGTTTACACTGAAGTATCACAGCAGCCAATCACAGCAGTGGGTGTTTACACTGAAGTATCACAGCAGCCAATCACAGCAGTGGGTGTTTACACTGAAGTATCACATCAGCCAATCACAGCAGTGGGCGTTTACACTGAAGTATCACAGCAGCCAATCACAGCAGTGGGCGTTTACACTGAAGAATCACAGCAGCCAATCACAGCAGTGGGCGTTTACACTGAAGTATCACATCAGCCAATCACAGCAGTGGGTGTTTACACTGAAGTATCACATCAGCCAATCACAGCAGTGGGCGTTTACACTCTCACCACAGACATGCCCGGTTTAAAGAGGCTAAACTCAGGGTAGGAAAAACGTTTCATTTCTAAATTAGACCAATTTTTGATGAAAAAAAAATCATACTAACATTATAAGTACACCACAGGAACCATGATACAAAATACAACAATGCAGTTCATGACCCCTTTAATTTTAGGGGACATGATGACCTACATAATATATTACAGTAAAATGAATATAATTCGTTAGAAACCACAACCATCAAAAAAGAAGGATAAACAAAATGACTGAAATATTCAGAGAATCTCTGGTTGCTCCGTCAAGTGTGAACACCTCACACACTCTTTGAGTTCATATACAATATGATTTCACAGAATAGCCTAATTGTGTTTTTTTTTTTTTTGGCATAAAATACAATACCATACCATGCCAAAATACTTTACAAATGTTACACCACTGATGAAAACTGCGTCAATTATAAATGTATGAATTCTCTTACAACATAAGACAAACAGTTGTTGATAATAATCTCTGCCCTGGTTATGTCATTCATTGACACGAGCACGAGCCCCATTGAGTTCCGTCACTCACGAATCCAGTCTCTTCGTCTCACACACGCGCGCGTTTGCCTCCAACACGATTGAAACAGCACGAGATGTGTTTTTTTAAAAGTTGAACTGTTTTTAACTTAAGAGCGGGTGTTTAAATAGCAACGCTACGTCGAAAATAATGAAGGACGCGACTTAACATCCGTCATTCTGACGCATGCGTCCTCCAATTAAAAACAGCGCAACGACAGGTCCCGTGTGAATGAACGCCCCCCAGAACGCGGGTCATCCTATCGAGCCACTGAAGGGTGTCCGTCCATCCTCTTACAGTGCGTAACCATGACAACATCCCCGGATGGTGGAGCGCGAGGGTAGACAGGTGTTGGGTTGCGCAGAGGAGAGACACCCACGCGATCGCTCCACACTTTCCCATGTATCCTGCCTTCATCTTCTGGCCGCGAGGAGCGTCTCTATCGGGAACCACCATGGTGCATCATTCTGGATCCATACAGTCCTTCAAGCAGCAGAAGGGTCAGTGCGAGCGCTGTGTGTGTGTGTGTGCGAACGTGTTTTTGGGGGAAAGTGCTGCTGCGGGCGGCTGTGCTTCATGTCCCGGTTTGGAGATATGGTGAACTTCACGATCAAGTGTTTGACGCAATCCGCTTCTCTCGGGATGCCAGTGCAATGTAATATCGTTGTCGCGAACGTGATAGATCACGAGTGAAAAAAATATTTAGCTTTTTATGCATTTAGATCTCATGGATTTGGATGTTTATGGCATAGGAGAAGTTTTCAAATAGGCTGATGATATTTTACTTTATTTGTATTGTCCTTGTTTGATCCCCTATTAACAGATCATATCTGTCTGATTTTGATATCATATCTACTCATCTGTGATGGTTTGGGTATTTGAGTTTTATTTGCATTGGAATGGATGTTGGTTCACTCTCATAGCTGCAGTTTTGGTGACTATGATACAGTTACTGGGAAAACACTTTGTATTGATCTCCCATGATCTTGCTTAATGGGGTCGCCACACACACTAAGTGTTCATCTGGATATTAAATCACAGTGTGTTGAAAACCACTGCTCTCTGGACGAAACTTATCATTCACAGTGAGATGGACAAAAAAAGAGCCAATTTTTAGATTTTAGTAGCTCACCATAAGATGAAAAGGATAACTTTAGAGCATGTTATGATATTAGAGGCATATGTTGCCCTTTGTTTTGATATAATGTGCATTTGATTCCTGTATAGAAGACATTAGATACAGTAACTCGCACAGATATGATTACAGTGCTCAGAGTGAGGTCAGAGTAAACAAAAGCACTTTCAAAAGCAATTCCATTACAAGATGTTATTACAGAGACTGAAACGAGAGATTGAAATGGTTAAACGGCTGTAAGACAGAACTGCGTTGGCCTTTAGTAACTAGTCTGTGTATTTGGGTGTAGATTGTTCATCTCACTCAGTGTATCTAGTCTATTTTTGCATCAATCTCCTGCAGCAGTTTAGAGAACTGAAATCCATAGCAGTTGACAATACTTAAGACTCTGAACATTCTCAAATATTTTAGTCACTTTTTTAGCAAAATGCAAGTGATAATCAATCAAACAATGATATGATATTAATAATAATAACTAGAGGAAGTTGAGTAAAGTTTACAACAGCTAATGTATGTGTGACCTGTGCTGGTAATTGAGTAAATGTAATCTGGATCAGATTCCAAAAACGAATCTAGCCAGCACTGACTAGCCATATAAAGCTCTATTCCTGCCATCAGCAAACCTGTAGAAAAGTCATCAGGTTGAGTGAATTACTTCAGGCATTACTGCATAATATCTGGAATAGCTGTGCTTTTAGATCTAGTAATTATATATAGTGGTAGCAAAATAATCCAGAATAACATCCTGGTTACACAAAAACTACCCAAACACTGGGTTGATACGTCTGACCCAGGATCTGAGTAACACAAAAACTACCCAAACACTGGGTTGATACGTCTGACCCAGGATCTGGGTAACACAAAAACTACCCAAACACTGGGTTGATACGTCTGACCCAGGATCTGAGTAACACAAAAACTACCCAAACACTGGGTTGATACGTCTGACCCAGGATCTGAGTAACACAAAAACTACCCAAACACTGGGTTGATACGTCTGACCCAGGATCTGAGTAACACAAAAACTACCCAAACACTGGGTTGATACATCTGACCCAGGATCTGGGTAACACAAAAACTACCCAAACACTGGGTTGATACGTCTGACCCAGGATCTGAGTAACACAAAAACTACCCAAACACTGGGTTGTTACGTCTGACCCAGGATCTGAGTAACACAAAAACTACCCAAACACTGGGTTGTTACGTCTGAACCAGGATCTGTGTAACACAAAAACTACCCAAACACTGGGTTGTTACGTCTGACCCAGGATCTGAGTAACACAAAAACTACCCAAACACTGGGTTGTTACGTCTGACCCAGGATCTGAGTAACACAAAAACTACCCAAACACTGGGTTGTTACGTCTGACCCAGGATCTGAGTAACACAAAAACTACCCAAACACTGGGTTGTTACATTAAGATTTTTGGGAGTGTTGCAACATTTCCATTTTCATTTATTTGGATTTAATTGTGGCTATTAATGTAATCTAGATTACACATTTTTGGTATTCTGACTACTTTTTAGATTACTTTTAACCGAACTCGTTTATCACATTGATTTGAAAAGACTTTTGTACCATACTGTACCGATATAAAAATACAAAGAGAAAGAAAATCTGTTCCATTCCATTCTAAAAATGATATTTTTTATTAACAACATTGCATTGAATATTACATTAAGTCAGGGTTTCTCAGACTGCGGTCGGTGATGTAACTGCTGTTAAAAAATGAAATCATAAAAAAAAAAAAAACACAAAAAAACTATCAAAATAAAACATTTACTAAAAAATATTTACAAAATATTTGTTTACCTGCGTGCCATGTAACCATTAAGTTAACCTGATATCAGAGATTATATCGGACAATATTATTTATAATTAATCTTAGGGGTGCTTCATGTAAATATTTTTGGTCAAAGAGGTTCAGCTGACACAAACGTGTGTGTGCGTTGTGTGTGTGTGTGTGTGTGTGTGTGTGTGTCCACACAACTCCACAAACCTGGAGCTTCTGAACGTAAGCAGTAGACTTTTATAGAAAGGAATATTTAAAATATAACACACATGTATAATCTGTGATGGCGTTTCTTGTACACCCCAAAGCAGCAAAATGAGCTCGACCAATGGCACGAGTTTAAAGTTCTGTCATTTGATCTAGGAAGATATTTGGAGGAGTGTTTGTATATAAGCAGATCTTAGGCCCCATTGACTACCATAGTAGGGGACTAAGGTAGTCGATGGGGCTCAAAATCTGCTCATATACAAACATTCCTCCAAATATCTTCCTTTGTGTTCAGCAGAAGAAAGAAATTCATGCAGGTTTGGAGAGTAAATGATGACAGAATGTTCATTTTTGGGTGAACTGTCCCTTTAATGCACGGCTAGTGTGGCCAACCAATGGATGCAGAGAGGGGCGTTTTCTCTTATTATTTCAAGCAATTTCATTTGATGCCACTGTGATTACACAGCTCCCCTTTAAGCATAAAGACAGTGGCCTGTGTTTATATTCACATCCTCATACGTCGACATGACTCTATCACGGGCATTAGCTATCGATCTGAGAGCAAACACACAGATTATCACAAGCATTAAAGCTTTTTAATGACTCGTGGTGAATTATTTAGGGCTCGTGCAGGATGCCAGGACAGAGGTAAAGCCATTGAAGCTCTTCAGGTGATCGAGGAATTTACTTTTATTATAAGCAGTCATTTAGATCAGTGCACTTATTACAGAGGCATTCCGCCTGGAGCAATGACTTGAAATCCATGAAGGTCTCCACAAACGTAAACTAGAGTCAGGTAGTGCAGTGGATAATCTGAGCAGTGCAGTGGGAACGAGCAACCTGAGGCTGATGATGGCGCCGCAGAGACCTTCCATCACTTCACAGACTTACACCAATATTATAGGAGTCTCGATTGTTCATATGGATACCATAAGACTTTATTAGTACCATAAATGAACCAGGCCACACCTAACCTGGATGCCAGCCGGACTCAGCCCCGCCCACAACATTTTTAGGTCGAGCAGTTCGGTCTGGACTCGACCCATAGAGGAGTATTAGGAGTATCCTGGGGGGTAAAATGTGTGTTATTTTGGCAAGGTTGCCTATTAAAATTCGCACTCATGGGTCTATATATCACATAATGGTCGCTTCACCAAGTGGAAATGGAAAACAACCCGCGAAAAAAACGCGGATTTGGCAACAGTGCAGTTGAGCTCTTTTGACATTTGACAACTAACGTAATGCGTCACTCCGTTGCTCTGATTGGTTGTTGGTCTGTCCAATTGAGGTATTTCCTGGTTGGGTTAAAACACGCCCCATCAGACTCACGTCAGGCTAGGCCACACCGACAATTCAAGGTTAACTACAGAAATCTGATATTAGGACAGAAATTGCAGCACTGTGCTAAACTGATCTGGGGCGTGTTTCCTGTACAGTGACAGAAGCTGCCGTGGTTTGATGTCATTCTGTCACACATCTGTCGTTAACATGGAACTGTTGATATTGATATTCTTAGCGGGTGGAGTAAGATAATAATGTCTTCTAATTCAATTGTTCAAGATTGAATTAAAGATATAGTTCGCCCAAAAATTAAAAAGAGCAAACATTAGCAAAAAAATGCATCCATCCACCATAAAAGTGCATCCATCCATCATACGGAAGAGAGTGAAGCTCTCCATCCATCTTTTTTTTTACTTTTATGATGATAGATGCTCTTTTATGATGGATAGATGCTCTTTTATGATGGATAGATGCTCTTTTATGATGATAGATGCTCTTTTATGATGGACAGATGCTCTTTTATGATGATAGATGCTCTTTTATGATGATAGATGCTCTTTTATGATGGACAGATGCTCTTTTATGATGATAGATGCACTTTTATGATGACAGATGCTCTTTTATGATGATAGATGCTCTTTTATGATGGACAGATGCTCTTTTATGATGATAGATGCTCTTTTATGATGATAGATGCTCTTTTATGATGGACAGATGCTCTTTTATGATGGATAGATGCTCTTTTATGATGATAGATGCTCTTTTATGATGATAGATGCTCTTTTATGATGGACAGATGCTCTTTTATGATGATAGATGCTCTTTTATGATGATAGATGCTCTTTTATGATGATAGATGCTCTTTTATGATGATAGATGCTCTTTTATGATGGACAGATGCTCTTTTATGATGATAGATTCTCTTTTATGATGGATAGATGCACTTTTATGATGATAGATGCACTTTTTTATCCATCATAAAAGTGCATCTATCCAGACACTGGACCGCCATTCTCTTGTGAATGCACGTACGACAGTTAGCGAAACCCTTTTAATGGCAGATTATTGCTAACATGGCATCAGGACCATAGACTGTAAAAAAAGATGGATGACGCACTTTCACTCTCTTCCGTTGTACAGAAGTGAAGCCGCCAGCATCCAAATATGGCAAGAAAATCTTTTCATCTTGAGTCTGGTCTGTAGTGAGCGTGAAATGGAGCCTCGGTATCAAGGCCCGTCCACACTCCCTCAGAATCGGTCTGTACAATTTACTGCAAAAGAACTAGAAAAGTAGAGAGCTGTCAGTGCCCTATATAGGGGATAGGGAACGATCAGACAGTGCACTATATAGGGTATAGGGAACGATCAGACAGTGCACTATCTAGGGTATAGGGAACGATCAGACAGTGCACTATATAGGGTATAGGGAACGATCAGACAGTGCACTATATAGGGTATAGGGAACGATCAGACAGTGCACTATATAGGGGATAGAGAACGATCAGACAGTGCACTATATAGGGGATAGGGAACGATTCAGACAGTGCACTATATAGGGGATAGAGAACGATCAGACAGTGCACTATATAGGGGATAGAGAACGATCAGACAGTGTACTATATAGGGGATAGAGAACGATCAGACAGTGCACTATATAGGGGATAGGGAACGATTCAGACAGTGCACTATATAGGGGATAGAGAACGATCAGACAGTGCACTATATAGGGGATAGAGAACGATCAGACAGTGTACTATATTGGGTATAGAGAACGATCAGACAGTGCACTATATAGGGGATAGGGAACGATTCAGACAGTGCACTATATAGGGGATAGAGAACGATCAGACAGTGCACTATATTGGGGATAGAGAACGATCAGACAGTGCACTATATAGGGTATAGGGAACGATCAGACAGTGCACTATATAGGGTATAGGGAACGATCAGACAGTGCACTATATAGGGTATAGGGAACGATCAGACAGTGCACTATATAGGGGATAGAGAACGATCAGACAGTGTACTATATTGGGTATAGAGAACGATCAGACAGTGCACTATATAGGGGATAGGGAACGATTCAGACAGTGCACTATATAGGGAATATACAGAATATAGGCTATTAAAAGAGACGCTTCCAGAGGTCATAGATCCTCTTCTTAATATCATTAATTCATCCTTGACATTAGGATATGTACTGAAAACTTATTATTAAACCACTTATTAAAAAAACGCAACTTGATCCTAAAGAATTAGTCAATTACAGGCCAATCTCAAATCTACTGTTTCTGTAAAAAATACTAGAAAAGGCAGTGTCTTCACAATTATGCTCCTTTTTAAAAAATAATTGGTATATGTGAGGATTTCCAGTCAGGATTTAGACCGTATCATAGTACTGAGACTGCTCTCATCAGAGTTACGAATGATTTACTCTTATCATCCGATCGTGGTTGTATCTCTCTATTAGTGTTACTCGATCTTAGCGCTGCATTTGATACTATCGACCACAATATTCTTCTGAATAGCTTTGAAAATGATGTTGGCGTTAGTGGAACTGCTTTGGCATGGTTTAAATCGTACTTATCTGACCGTTATCAGTTTGTAGCAGTAAATGAAGAGATGTCACACCGATCACAAGTTCAGTATGGGGTACCGCAAGGCTCAGTGTTAGGACCGCTGCTCTTCACCCTGTATATGCCACCACTGGGAGATATCATTAGGAAGCATGGCGTTAGTTTTCATTGTTATGCTGACGATACTCAGCTCGAGTTCTTACTAGAACCAGGATGTATGTTCATATTAGCCCAGTTCTGTCAACACTGCACTGGCTCCCTATCAAACATTGCATCTACGCCAATGTTAGTCTCTCTGATTATCCCGAGGTTTACTGCAGTTGGCCAGATCAGGGCCGTTTCCAGATCAGATGGTGGACCTGCGTCTGGACATGGCCAACGCATTCTGGAGTGTCTGCTGAGACCGTGTCAATTGGTGTCTCCTGTGAATTTGCCTCACCGGCACATCATCCACAATAAACCTGTCTCCGGCGCGACGACTCCGATCCTTCAAATATTCATATTTTTGTGTAATCGACGAGCCATCCTCAATAAACCCGTCTCTTGCGTGATACCCAGAAATGTTGAATATTCCGATCTAATATGATTTCTGACCTGTAAGGTTGCCAGAATAATAATCATACCCTGTTTTTTTTAATAGGCGAGAGGAGAACTGGCACCCCGACTGAGTCTGGTTTCTCCCAAGGTTTATTTTTCTCCATCATGCCCTGATGGAGTTTCGGTTCCTTGCCACTGTCGCCTTTGGACTAAAGGAAGGAAAACTAAACAGATTAAATTAGCCCATTAACACATGCACATTATCACAGTTTACCAATTTACATTTAATTCTGGCATGTTATTTAGCTCTGTTGGAATAGCTGTTGGAATAGCTGTTGGAATAGTTTTGTTCAGGATCCAATACACAACAATACATGTAATCTATATTATAAATATCCCACATACTTTCATTAACCCATTTCAAGCATGTAGTCTTTACTAATGAAAACAGATAAATACAGTTAATACTATAGCATACTATGGTAGTGTTCTTAAGAGCAAAAACACATTCGGTGTGTCACAAAAGTGATTCTCTTCTTCTGGGTGGAGGAACAAAGGTCATGGCGTTTGAAGGTCGTTTCTGATGATTGACATCACAGAGTTTATCTGTGTTTCGGTAAGGATGTGTGAATGTTATCATACTGGTAATTCACACTTACAAATAATCAGATAAGTAAAGAGTGAATAAATAATCAGAGTAAAGAGAATGCGTATTTGGCATGCCCCCTGTGGGGAGGATGCGAGATCAGAATTTGGCCCGAGCCCAGAGTACTCTCCCCGTCTCTCTCTGGGATAGGAACCAGCCGAGAGTGAGGAGTCGTGGTGGCAGAGGGTGGCAGAAAACTGTTGAGAAGCATAGGTGAGTCGGCTATGTAGCTTTATTTCAGTCAAGACCACTTTAGCATTCAGTTTGGATTGGTATGGCTCTGTTCTGGGCAAGAAATCCGTACGCAGTCATGCAGCCTAGCATTGATGAGAGCAGGGAGACCAAGGGTAGGGGTAAACAGAACAGATCGAACATGTATCACAGATATCATTGATGTTAAATCAGGGTCTCAAACTCAATTTACATGGGGGCTACTGGAGGTAGACTCTGGGTCAGGCTGGGCCGAATCAAGTTTTCCACAAAAAACAAAAACAAAAAAACAAGAGCACAACTGATCCAATCTTCTCAATCTTTATTATTAACAGTTCTGCCAGAAAGACTCGGAAGAATTAATGCTGTAACAATAACATTTATTTAGGAGCTCAGCAAGCAATCAAGTTCTTTGGCGTAGGCCCCATTTGTAATTCACATTCCGAGGGTACGGAATCTGCGTATCCTGCCTGAATACAGAGGCAGGGGCGCAGCTCACCCCCCGCGAAGAACGAAAGGGGGCCATCTGGTGGTGGTGGGGTGGATGGAGGGAGAGATATCCTGAAGTCTTCAGGGTAGAGGGGAGATCCCATCTGGTGGTGTTGAGGATCATATGAAAGCCTGGCTGGTTGTGTAGGGGGGGATGGAGGAAAGGTCCCATCTTGGTGGTGGTGGGGAGGATGGTGGTGCTGAAGCGGTAGTATCTGCGAACTCAAACATGAGTAAGTACAACCTTTATATGCTCCGGTAAAGGATGTGATTGGATAGATGAGAAGGTAATTAGTGACGTAACGATTGAGTCTTCCTGGCAGAACTTGCGCTAACTTCATTTCTTCAACATGAATGTTTCTTCTGAACATGAACTGTTCCTCTGAATTTGAACATTCCTTTCTGAACATGAATGGTTCATATAGTCTTGCCTACTCAGTTTTTTTTGTATATTTTTAATTATAGCCTATAGAAATTAAATCATTATGTAATACTGAAATAATAAATGCTTTTATTTTTATTTAAAATAATAGACTATTTCAAAGCATAACTAAGTCAAACAGAACAGTAAACAAAATTCTTGGTCTAATTCTAGTTGGGAAATCTATTTGGGACTATTTGCAAACAATATTTTGCATTAATTTGCGTCAAATATTTTATTAGTCCCGCGATTCTTTGCATGAGTGATTAAATACGTACATCCGCTGCTTATATTTGAGTTCCTCAGTCGTCTAATAGTAGAAGGTTACGAGTTCTATCCGCTCTCATATCGTTTTCTTCTTTATTAAAATGTTCATTGATGATTGTATATTAAGAGCATGGACTCGTTAGCCTGACAAGCCAGACCCACATCAAGATGTTTGGTCTGGAAACTCACCATTGACGGCTCAATCCGAGGGGCGGGATAAACGGTTGACTTTCAAACTCCCTCTGCACAAGGTGAAGCGGAGCTCGTTGACAGATTCAACTTTCGCCGTATCCGGTCAGCAAAACTCCGAACACATCTTCCCTTTTTAATAATGACTTCAGTGCCGTTCTTTGTTCTTTTCTCAGAGGAAAGCTTAACTCCAAGTCTTCCAGAGTCGCGGTCAAAGCTGATTAGAATGACCGCCGTTCGCCAGTTCCTGTGTTTACTCGAAGCACGCAAATGCAACGCGGCCATCATTATGTTAAGCCCCGCCCACCGACTCTATACCCGATGTGATTGGCCCGACCAGAGTTTGGCGTTTACAGCTCAGAAGTGTATTGAGAGTTGCTAGATGACACTCACGGCACATTAGATTTGCTGCCGCTAGGGTGCGTCTATTTGTGTGTGTATAGTTTTGTGATTTCTCCAGTCTCTCTTCGCACCGGAATTAAGCGCTAAAATGACGCACTCGTCTGTGTGTGTGTGTGTAAGTTAAAACGGAGCGAGCGTGAGCCAAAAGAGAACGTGAACCCTGCCTACTTTGATTTTATTGGCCATCTGAGAGGTAAGACCACATTCGCTTCGACTGTCTGATCAGACTCTGTTCCTGTCAGTCACGAGGTGTCAACCAATTGCATGAAGGAGGGCCGAGCTAACTCTCTCTCTCTCTCACACACACACACACACACACACACACACACACACACACACACGAAGTGAGGAAGAAAGCGTGGCAAGCGCGGCACACACAACGACTCCGCAAAACGATAATTTTCAGAACAACTCACGGGCCGCACTAACACTAAACTTTGATGTCAAATAGGGGGCCACAAAATATCACCCTGTGGGCCGCAAGTGGCCCGCGGGTTTGAGACCCCTATGTTTAAATAATTTAATGCACAACATATTTCAAGAAATATGTGTCTGATTCGAAATGGATTATCAGAAGGCCAAGTCCTGACTGGACGACAGGAGGAGCTGGGGATGGAGGAGGGTAAATAGCTCCTGAGCAACATGATAAAGCTGCCGATACTGAAGGACCTTAAATATAGGGGTGCTGTGATAGATAGGCGTCGTATTCCTATAGGTAGACGCGGATCAGCTGATGTAAGCTTGACTGATGTGACCTGCCAGAACTAGCGCAGTGCACGGTATAATCCTCTCATGCTGATTGGGTAGACCGTTTGAACGTGTTCCTCCCGAGACTTTGTGAATAAAACACCATAAAGATGGAACACCATTGCTTGCATGAACAGCAGGTTTGTGTATTTTCCGGAAACGTTAATCTAAAAGAGCCCAATTCAACAAAAGCACTGACGGGAGTGTAAAGCCCTGCGTGTGATCTACTGACGACACACAAATGAAAGAACACATACGCAGTCGGATCATTTCCATAATGACCAACACAAAGCGAAACAAAAGTGTACAAAAACCGCTCAGACCCCGTTCTCGATCACGCAATCATTACTACACAGCGCGGGGAAGCATTGAGATCAAACAGCACTGTTGTAGAAATCTGGAGAAATATTGTGTCATGAATGAACAGGTTATATAAGGCTCTCCCGTCCACAAAAAAAATCACCAATATTCATCATGGATTTAATGTAGTAACTCTAACTGTTAACATGGTTGCAGAAATAGTCAAATATGTGAAATATGTGAAAATCATTTCAGGGTTTATATAAACTTTTGAGAGTGAAATTCAGGAATTTTCAAGGGCTTCACACTTTTTCCAGCACTTCAAAGTTCTAAATATTATTAGATTTTTCAATTTTAATATTATTTTTAACAGAGCCCGACCGATACCGATATTAGAGAGTAAAAAAATTCAGAAGTCGATATATCGGCCAATATTCTTTCCGTTTATAGTACAGTAACAGTCAAAAGTTTGGACACACTTTCCCAGTTTTTTCATGTTGGTCTAAACTAGATTTACAGGTACCGAAATAGTGATCAAATGTCTAAAATCACTTAATAAACTTCACTGTAAAAATATAGATTAACCCTTATTAAAGTTATTCAGTCAAGAGCCGTGAGTGTCATATTGTTAATAAAAGATCATTTTCAATCTCAGTTCAAGCTTAGTGCTTCACTATAATAATTAATATTATAATGCAAAACAACAGTAATATTGCCACCAAATCAGGTGCTGGTGCCACTATCTGTAAAACGTAGTGCTACTGTTCTCAGATGGAGCCCGAAAATCACCTTGCCTTTCATAGATGTTGCGTCTGAAAGGGAAACTCCTACAAATGCATAATAAGATCAGCTGCAAAAATAACCCTGTCCACACCTTTACAGCGCTAATGTTTCACTGCGTGTCTTTAGGAAATCCTCACAGTAGTTGTTTAACACCAAACGAGGGTTTGCGCTAGAGCAATCTGTTAGTAAATCTGTCCCAGTGTGTGTTAAATATGCTTAAGTGATGGAAAAATTACCTTTTAATGGTCAATTTTCATTTAAAACAAATCCAGGTGTTGGACAAACAACTACAAACTGGTCTTAAGCGTGTTTCCCAGACTGAGCATGCAAGCTGGGATAGAAGCAAACCAGTTTTGGCCAGTTTTTGTGTGTTTTGCTGTGAGCAAGGATTGCAGTTCTGCTTCAAAGAATGGCCCCTGAAGCTTCCACAGATGTCTGACTGAGCCTCGAATATCCACTGACCCCAGAGCCTCTCCTGTCTCCAAATGCCGAATGACAAAATAACTACCACAGGAAACTGGCATTTCTACATTACATTTTTTATTTTTATTATTTGGACACGAACTTTCCAGTTAAATGAAAACAAGACTTTGCTCAAACAGTGCATTCCCTTGACATAAGAGTGATGTGTGGAGACTGAAAAGGAAGATAGTTGAGGCAAGAGAAAGAAACGTCCCAGTCGGGGAAGGTGAGATGTGATGGGATTAGAGAGAAAGAGACTCTTTGATGTTCAGGCCTCTACCAGAAGAGTGGATTTTATATTCAGTTTTGTCCACATCAAAGCATGTTTGGCCACAGACTCCTTCACTGGCACATCTTATCACATTTTTCTGGCAGGAAAATGCATTTTCAGCATAATATTCTACACAAATCATTCATTTGAGTGATGGTAATGGATATTACACTAATTAATGCTCTCCTAATACAATTACATAATTAATGGAAAATCTGCAATTTAGCGCTTATTGGTGAAAGCGTGAGATGGATTCTCAGCTAATAATAACTGTATGAAGTGTGACAGACGGCTGTGAGTGTGTGGTGGGAGATGGGCATAGAGGTAGATACACTGGGACGTGTCCTCTGCACTTCTGATAATACGTAAAATCACCCCCCCGCAAATGTGTTTACACAAAGGCTTTCAAGTCAAGTCAAGTCGGATTTATTTCACAGCAAAAAATGCTTATCTTACTTACTATTTTTGTCTTGTTTCTAGTCAAAATATCCCCAAAAAAATGTTTTTTATGACATTCCAGGAAATCCCTTATTTGGACAAAGGCAATCCTGCTATTGCTGTAGTGGACACATGAAGACAATAAACACACGATTATGACAGTGTATGGTTTATGCTTTTCACGTCACCTCAAGGGATTTTCATAATGTACTGTTGACATAGCCTTTATTACAGTATAGAAGTTAAAATAAAAATATATTAAAGGTGCACTATGTAGTATTTTTGCAGTAAAATATCCATAAACCACTAGGCCGGTATAGGCATGTGCCGATATCAATTTTTCATGTTGCGATTAATTGATGTTGATGTTCAATTGATATCAATTGAAGTTTTATCAAGATATACAATATTATCACGATATTGAAATAAGTTGCAAAAAAAAGTGTTGCCATAGCATAACAGCTTTAAGAACTATTTTTGTAAGAACAAAAATAACAATGTTTAAATACAATAATGCACCAAAAATATATACAGCTCTGGAAAAAAAATTAAGAGACCCCTCATTGAGAAATCAATGTTATGTGGTCTCTTGATTTTTTTCAGAGCTGTAGAAGTACAATTTTCAAACAGATTAAATTGCAAAAAAATTAGGCTATAAAGAACAACAGGTAGGCTTACAAATTACAATAAGGGCTCATTAGTTTATGCATTAACTAAGATTGAGCAACAGCTACATTTGGTACAGAAAATAATGTTTTTGTTAATGTTAGTTAAGAAATACTGATCATTGTTAGTTTTATCTTAGGTCCATTAAAAGTTATTTTGATTTTAATGTTATTAAACAGTAACTAAGAAATTAACATAGAATGATTCATTCTTTATAAGTATTTTTCATTGTCAGTTTGGTAATAATGAATTAACATGTTAACTAATGAAGTCGTATGTCTCAAAGTTTTACTGAACAATAACAAATAATCAGAACAGTTCTAATCATTAGGGCATGTTGTAGGCCTAGTCCAGATTAAAACATGAAAATGTTTAAGTTTGAAAATAAATAGCCTATTAAGTCTTTAAGTATTAAGAATTTGGTGCTTTGATGAACAACACTGAGATTACAAAAACGAATGGCTGTTTTAAAAACTACACGCGGTTTTTGTTTGTTTGCGGGGTTCCCGGGGTAACCGCCGCATTCTGCAGTTCATCAGCGCCCTCTGCTGTCACTGAGCGGCACTTTAGCAGCGCGTCTCCTTCACCGGTTCAGTCATGTGCAAACGCACGTTGGGCTTGTTTACATCTGAGCGCGTGTCCCTTTGACGCAGAATACAGCGGTGTTGAGCATTTATACGGTTGATGGGCAAAGTATTCTTGAATGCATTATAAAAAAATTATAAATTGTTAATAAATTATTATTTACGATATTTTAAAGTGCCCACAATAACAATATCGTGCATATTCATTATCGTGATAAATCGCATTATCGAAAATCGGCACATGTCTAGGCTGGTGTTATATATTTTGTTAATTTGAGTACTTACAATATCCCAAATGTTTCCAACGATTTGTAAATTGTGAGAAAATTGCTATTTTAACTAAGAACCGGGACGTGTCTGAGGGAGTGTCATATCTGCGTTACCCTCGGTTTTATTCTGCAGAAGCGCTTTTCTTTTAGCAGTGTGAACATGTCACAGCAGTGCCGAGCGAACACACAGAGTAACGTCAGAACATAATTTTAAACACACTTAAATGTATCTAATATGATAAACAGAGCTGCTTTACCTTATAATCATGACCGGAAAAGCGACTGTGTCCCGTCCCGTCATAATAAAAGTCCCGGTGCTCGCGAGGCGGGTATTTGTAACGTAGTAACGTAACATAGTAATTTGTAACAGTAACGTTAATAACCGCATCCATGAACATAATTTCTGCCCGAGTCCTATTTTTCACCGGCTGTGAGGTGAAGACCACATGTCCCAAGATACTGCGCTCACACTTGGCGTCATCAAACTACACCTTTGTTTAGAATAGGCGCCCTCCAGTGGACGGAAAGTTGCATAGTGCACCTTTAATAAAGTATTTTTGTTTTGTTTTTTTACGTTAAATGTAAAATGTGTACTTTGAATGCAATGTAAGTCGCTTTGGATAAAAGCGTCTGCCAAATGCATAAATGTAAATGTAAATGTAGACAATTAAAAACAAGAGATAAGTTTAAAAAAAACTGTCAGTTAACCATAAGAAAAAGATGGTATTTTGACACACTTGACGTTTCTTTCCGGCTCAGTTCTGAAATGATGTCTGTGCCCCTGGAGATGAGTTTGGGTCTGTTTTGATTTATCAAATAAGACACTGAAGTTGATTTAAATACATGCTATCAAACTCATTTTAGGTTCAGGGCTGGATTAGACTATGGCCACGTGGATTAATCTGGATAAATCCTTTTTTTCTCTCCACGTTTTGGGCTCTGTTCTTACTGAGACAGCATTTTTTTAAATGAATCTCAGTGTATACATCTGAAAACACAAGTGTTGTAGTCAAGACCACCATTAATGATGTTAATGCACGGGCAATTTAGTGATATCCTTGTAGTTGTGGTCTTGACTGGTCTTGAGATAAAATCGTGAGTCCTCTAAGTCTGAGACCGAGACAAGACCAAGACCTTCAAAAAAGGGTCTTAAGACCGGTCTCGAGACTTCAATATTAGAAAACACTGTTGGAAAATAATGAATGCTTAGTTATTGGATTCATTCAAAACAATCAAGAGAGCAGCCCATGTTGAAGCTTTGTTGTGTCTGTATAGCGGTTATTTTGTACAATCTTTATATTACGTTCCTGACTGAAAACATGAGGTCAGTTGCATTGTGTGCGATGTTCCAGCATATAGTTAATGGTGATTTTGCGACAGACAGTTGAGTAATGGGACATTTTTCTAATCAAATGATTGTGTCAGAAAAAAAGCAACTTTTTGTCTGATCTCCCTGAATCATTTTAGTGAGATTGTATGAAGTTTTATACACACGCAGATGTTTCAGTGTGGAAAAGCAGCTTTTTGAAAACACTTGGAAATTATATTGTGGCCCAAGAGATATTCAACAGTCCAAAAATAGCTTTGTTGAAGCGTCAGCAGCTGGTATCGCAGATCTACATGCTAAACATATGCTGGGTTAAAAACAACCCAAGTTGGGTCCATTCATTGGGTTCAAACAACCCAATTTCTGGGTTTGTCCATTTTCAACCCAGTTGGGTTGTTTTTAACCCAGCATATGTTTAGCATGTAGATCTGCGATACCAGCTGCTGACGCTTCAACAAAGTTATTTTTGGACTGTTGAATATCTCTCAGATATTTCAGGTATTTTCACACTTGGCTTGTTTAGAGCATTTGTTTTGGAGCCTGCCACACTATTTTCCCTTCATTTATTTGTTTAGGCATCGGGGGTAATTTCTAAATCACACAGGGTCCACATTTAAGACTTATTCCGTGCAAATAGGGCTAAAGCCACTCTTAAGCCCTATTTGGACGGTAATTGTTTCTCATGGGGATTGTAAGGTATTTTTTATTATTTACAGGGAACTGATTTAATTTCCAGAGTGTCTATTTACACCAAGTCCAAATATCGCACCTTGTTGGCAAGTGTTATTCAGCGGTTTGTTGGGCCAAACAGGATTAAAAACCAGACGCTCATATTTTAACGTCTTCAGTGGCATCAGTAGAGCGTACGGCTTAAGGATCGTACGACCGACCTGGGTTCGAATCAGCCTTTGGCGGAGCTCACGCTTGTCTCTTTTACCATCACATATCAAATCGGAAGGGCATTTACTTTTTTAAATCAAAAATTAAGAAAATGGTCTAAAAATGGAAATAATGCGCCCAATGAAATGTTTAATAATAATTTTAGGCTAGAGTTAGTGTTAGGTGTAGCGAGGGCTTTTATTGTCCCATTCATTTAATCATTTTAACTCTGTGTTTTTATTGTATCCTGTTATTGTACAACAATACTGAGGTGCAAATAGTATGTCAAGATAAAGTAGAAATGACATCTAATTACTATTTACACATATTGCAAAGAACTGCTACTTTTATATGATGTAAATAAAATATATATATTTTCAAAAATTAATTAATAAATATCATCTACACTGCAATAAAATGCTCTTGTTTTAGTCTAAATATCTAAGATTCTTAAATCAAGATGTTTTACTAGATAAGTAAAATAACAATATATATATATATATATATATATATATATATATATATATATATATATATATATATATATATATATATATATATATATATATATTATGTTTTCTTGAAAATCAAATCAAAATGAAGTGAGTTTTTGCTTAAAACGAGCTAAATGATCTGCCACTGGGGTAAGAAAATCTGTTATTTTCATC
The DNA here is from genome assembly GCF_024679245.1 of Pseudorasbora parva. Taxonomy (NCBI): domain Eukaryota; kingdom Metazoa; phylum Chordata; class Actinopteri; order Cypriniformes; family Gobionidae; genus Pseudorasbora; species Pseudorasbora parva. The sequence continues at coordinate 6,672,886 of NC_090196.1, read as the reverse complement.
TTGTAAATAGCCGCTGCCTTTAATTTCTGTCTGAATCCAGAATAGCAGTGTTTTTCTCCCACCATCCGCGTAAAAATCCCCGGCCAAATTACCTACTTTTTTTTTGACAAACACCAAGGTCATGTGGTGATGTAATTGCCGTCAGAATCCACATCTCTGTGTTTTCAAGAAGAGATCACTTCAAAATGTACTTTTTATGTCCACTGCAGAGCACCGTACGGTTGCTCTTCACTGTAATTTGGGTGCATTTTAAAGACCTAGACTTGTATTTATAAAATGCAAGCATTTACAAGAGCAATATATTTCATCACCGCTCAAAAGAGAAAGAGAAAGAATGCACGTAAACATTTGAAACGGGCCGTTATTACGGCAGTAATAAACCCTACATACGTTAGATTAGCAGCATTATGTTTACCTCTAAATAAGAGGCTGGATTAACTTTAAAAGGAGATCCATTTGAGATAAATACAAAACAAAAAACCATTTGGTGTTTATATTTTCTCATTTTTAAACAGGAGACTGAAATAATTAAATAATATTTAGGATATTATGTTCCTATCATTAAAAGGAATATTAATTTATTCTTATTATTCCAAGCAACAGACAAACATGCGAGTGACCACGTGAGCAGCGTAACCAGGATCGCAAAACTCGCTCCTCCGCCGTGAATAAATCACCATCAGAGGTGGCATGTTCATTTATTTTTATGGACGTCCACATGAGAAACAGTTACGAATAGGGCCGAATATCACACAGAAATAACTTATTGATGGACGACGCTGTGAGCAGAATCCCAGAGTGTTGAAATGTTGCCTTGTGAAAGCAAACCCAACCAAGAATAACTTTGTAACAGTTTAAATGCCTGTTTCGGAAAAAAGCAAACAATCTACAGCTCTGAAAACATCTTTATCTTCCTGTGGACTGATGGAAATGTGCATCCTGACTCCAGGAAGGCACAGCACTGAACCCCTGTCTTTATATATAGCTGCAAAAAATGCTCTTCTTATTCAGCAATTTTGTCTTGTTTCTAGTCTAAATATCTAACAATTCTTAAATCACGATGCATTTACTATACAAGTAAAATGCCATAAGCAATTTGTTCTTGTTTTGTTGATCAAAATTAAGTTCATTTTTGAATGAATTTATGAAAATAATGTGAGTCTTTACTTAAAACAAGCAAACTGATCTGCCAATGGGGTGAGAAAAAATAATCTTGTTTTTGATTTAAATCTTGTTTCTTGTTTCCGTCCCAAACAGAAGCAAGATAATATTTTTTGCAGTGAATAAGACATGATTGGATCACACAATCTATTTTTTTTTTTAGATTTTTATTTTATTTTTCTCCATCATGCCCTGATGGAGTTTCGGTTCCTTTGGTCGCCTTTGGCTTGGCTCGCTCAGTTGGGGACACTAAAATTGTGATCTGAGTTATTCAACTAAATATACAAATAAAATCTTATTTAAAGTCTTATTTAATTCTATAAACTATAATACTGATCTGCCAACATTGTCTCTATATGATAAATTAAAATAAGCTGATAACATCACTGTTTTCTCCAGAACGACTGTACATCCAAATCACATTTTGTTGCAGTATTGTCCTGTTTAACACTGTGAAGCTGCTTTGACACAATCGTCACTGTAAAAGCGCTGTATAAATAAAATTGATTGATTGAATCTGAGGATGTGCCATCTGGTTACATTAAGCACAATGTAATGAAAGCCGGACTACTGGAAGAGATCCGACAACCAAACAGACAAACACCTATCACAGGCAGAACTAGCCCAGCACCCTTTCTTTCAAGAGGAACCACATGTGGCAAACACACGAGGAATATGACAAGAATAAGGACCCAGCCTGTGCCAAATAACCCACACGTCTCAGCTGCTGCCACGACAAGTATAATAGCTACTGTACTGACATCTTCAAGCGGAGCACCGAAATCAATTCCAGCCAGCACAATAACAGAAGGCGCTGATATATGCCTCGGCGCTGCTGAAACTTTATATGCCACAGTGCTGAATACAAGCAGTAGTCCTTCTTGGAATCAACAATAAAGACATCCCTTATAAAGAAACCACGCGATACTTAGAATAGCAGGACAAAAGAACGGACAGATTTCTGTTGAAGCAGTTATCGTGTGATTCTGGCTGTGCGGTGGTCATGATGTTCTGATCCGTGGCCGTGCAGCACACACACAGATTGGCCAGACATGAGGACTTCCTGCGATATGGGCAGCTCTCCAGTGAGTTAGTGGGAGGCTGATGGTCTCAACGTCTCTGAGCTTGGTGCCGCATTCGGTTCTGGCTCTCATGTGTACGTTTTTAAACTGCGAAACTCCATAAATGAATCACGGTTCTCCCCGAAAGACTCAGGAGGCGAGAATAACATTTGAATAAGATTTATTTACAAATCTTAAAATTTATTTACGAATAGATGAAATGATAAAGTTCTTTGGCGTAGGCCATATTTTGAATCCGGAGGGCAGCGGATGCTTGCAGTTCCTGCCTGATGTTACGTTCGTGAACAAATCATTCTTTTTGAACGAATCTTTTAGGTGAACGAATCGTTCTCGTTCACGTAGTCTATTGACTCATGTTTCTGGTTCACTGAAATTCCTCCCTCCATCGCAGCGTGGCGCTATCAGCAGCGAGCGCATGCGCAGCGCTGTCGACTGTTTCATTTTTCAAAGAATGACAAAACCTCAAGCCAATAGCATTCGAGTATGACGGAGCATGTGATTTGTTGAATTCAGTGAACGAATATGCCCTTTACTGACCAAGAGGCTTTGAGTCTGACTCTGAACAAGAAATCTCATTCGTGAACGAATTGGTACATGTCATTAGTTCGTGAACTAAATGAACCAGCTCTGAACAATAGAGAGCGAACTCGTTCGTGAACGAACTGGGCTACCTTTGTGGTCATTTAGCATGCGTGTCAGTCTCGTTCAGCAATCAGCAGAAAGCGGATGCAAAGCACAGTTATAGACAAACCTCATGTTTATAACCCCATGTTTACCATAATCCCAGATATATGAATGTCTAAATGTCTGACCAAACAATTAAATGTTAATAATGCAAGAAAGCATGCTTTGGTAATTTGAACCACTTATTTAGACTTATTGTATTTAATGAGTAGATTATGCACATTTTAATAGAGCAACATCAGTTTTTTTTGTAAGTAAATCTAAATTTTTCGTTGACTTAAAGGGGGGGTGAAATGCTGTTTCATGCATACTGAGCTTTTTACACTGTTAAAGACTTGGATTCCCATCCTAAACATAGACAAAGTTTCACAAACTAATGTTGGACGTTTGTTGGAGTATTTCTGTGTCAAAAATACTCCTTCCGGTTTCTCACAAGTTTCGGAGAGTTTTTTTCGTGTATGGCTCGGCTTGACATTACTAGAGCGGAAGGTCCTTGTATGGGCCGTACGGGCTCTTCTCCCGGTAGGGTGCGCACGCGTGACTAGAGCGAGAGAGGAAATGAACACTCTCTCAGCTGCAGATCCAGTCGTCCGTGAACACTTATGTCGGTTATAGGCCGCGCTCCACTTTATTCCTATGGGTGACGTCGAGCGACTTCAACGCTTCAGCACAGCATTCTGGGAAGGCAGCGCTGCATTTGAACCGATTTGAACGCAGAAATGACGGGAAGCTTCACAACATCGCTTCAGTCGCGTCTCAAAGTGGATTTCCACGGTCACTGCTGTCACAGGACTTCACCAAATCATACCAAAGAAGTGTGTTTTTGACGGAGCGGTCCCAGCGCTAAAGGTTCGGTCCTGCTTTGGAAGCAGCCGGTGAGTAAAACTGCTTCAAATGTCTGTGCTGTTGCTTATCGTCGCGTGAGTAAACATCAGTAAACGACACGATCGCGTGCTTCGTCATTCAAATGCGCTAACGGTTACTCCATTGCTGTTCTCTGTATAACGTTACACTAGTCTGACGTGCAAAACAGTTTTGCTTGCTACTGCTAAGGTTTAGTCGCATACAATAGTCCATAAACCGAATCATGTCCTCATAAACTGCGAGTAAAGACACACAAATGTTGACAGGCCACTAAATACAGTACATACCACAGAGACGGACGTCCTGCTGCTGCTGTTTCTCCTGTTCAATTTATTTCAGCCTCCGAATGATTCTGGATCATATCTATTAGCTGAGATCGATAGCCATGGGTTTCTCCACGCTTGAGGACGTCACCGCTTTGTTCGCGCTCATCATTCTTTAGCTCCGCCCACACGATACGCCTCCAGGCGCTCGTTTTTTTCCGGAAAGACTCGGTACAGCCCATATTTCTTTTATAAATATAATAAAACTAAAGACTTTTCTTAGATATGAAGGATGCAATACTACTCTATAGGTACTCAAGATTGACATGAGATTGACTGAGTGTTTCACCCCCCCCCCCCTCTTTTTCGTCACCTGCGGTCAAATTTATGTAATATAAAAAAAAATAGTTACTGAACGAATCTGAACGAAACATTTTGGTGAACGAACTGAAAATGAACGACTCTTAAAAGAATCTAAATTTTCACCACTACTGCCTGAAGATGAAGGCAGGGGTGAATAATGGCTTGATAGATAATTAGTGAATGATGTGACCTTTGAGTCTTCCAGCTCCCATTTCTTGTAATAATAATAATAAAAATAAGGAGATATTTTAAAATAGTGTGCATATTTTCTTAAAGTGTTAGTTACTATATATATATAATAAATAAATAAATCAAAATGTCCCTCTGGGGCTGACAGGCGGGGCAGAGAGATCGGGGGTCCGGGCGACGCGCTCAGCCGGGACCTTCCCGTGGTAGGGCGGATCTGAGGGCCGTCCTTACTGCTAGGAAGGCCTCGTCTAAGAAGTCCTGACGTCAGAGGCGCAGGACTTCCGATGGCAGTCCCCTCCGGGAGAGTTCCCGGTGCCGGTGCTCGGTGCCATTGGGGGGGGGAGCATTTTTTTGCATTTTTTCTTCTGCGAAAAGAGGCTATACACGGGTCCCTCCCCTCTACAGAGAGTCGGGCTTTTACAGCCGGTACTTCATAGTTCCAAAGAAGGATGGAGGGTTAAGGCCTATTTTTAGATCTGCATCAGCTAAACAAAATGCTCACGATAAAACAGATCGTGTGTCACGGCAGGTCCGAGGACTGGTGTGTCACAATAGACCTAAAAAATGTATACTTCCACATCTCCATCCTTCCGCACCACAGACAGGTCTTCAGGTTTGCTTTCGGGGGCGAAGCTTACCAGTATTGAGTGCTGCCATTCGGCCTAGCTTAATCACCCCACACTTTCACCAAGTGCGTGAATGCAGCTCTGGCTCAGGTGCGACTCCAGGGCATTCACATGCTCAACTATATCGACGATTGGCTGGTGTTAGCATAGTCAAAACAGCGGGCGTTCAGCATCGAGATGCTGTTCTCGCCCATAGGAGAGTGTTGGCGCTAAGGTTGAACGGAAAGAAAAGTGTGCTGGCACCTATAAGCTGCAGAGCACTACTTTTCTGGCGGTAGTCTGGGACACGAAAATAATGTCGGCTCGGCTATCCCCTCCCAGGATAAAAACGATCCTGGATACCGTGAACCAGATAAAGCTAGGTCAGTCACTCACTGTGAAACACTTTCAGAGACTGTTAGGGCTGATGACAGCAGCGTCCAACGGGGTACCTTTTGGCCTGCGGTACATGAGACCCTTACAGTGGTGGCTCAGGACCAAGGGGTTCTCCCCGAGGGGAAACCCTTTTTCGCTTGATCAAGGTCACGCGGTGCTGCCTATGTGCCTTAGTGAAGTGAAAAGATCCTTGGTTCCTGTCCCAAGGTCCAGTTCTGGGAGCTCCTTGTCGTCGCGTAACGCTAACGACGGATGCCTCCCTAACTGGCTGGGGAGCGGTCATGAGTGGCCGCTCGGCCTAAGGTCTGTGGAGCAGTCGTCAGCTCTCCTGGCACATAAACCAGCTGGAGCTGATGGCTGTGTTTCAATCACATAAAATCAAACACTTCCTCTCAGACCTGCGGGGCCGCCATGTGTTAGTTCGTTCAGACAACACTTTGGTGGTCTCGTATATAAATCACCAGGGGGGGTTGAGATCACGTCGGTTGTGGAAGCTGACGCATCACATGCTAACATGGGCCCAGGGCAAGATGCTCTCGCTCAGGGCGATGTACATCCCGGGGGTCCTGAATGTAGTGGCAGACTCCCTGTCGAGGCAGGAAGTGATGCCGGGAGAATGGAGACTCCATCCCGAGGTGGTGGAGGAGCTGTGGATCCGCTTTGGGCGAGCCCAGGTGGATCTGTTTGCATCTCGAGAGACGACACACTGTCCAGCATATTTCTCCCTCATGCATCCAGTCCCGCTGGGGCTGGACGCAATGGTACAGACGTGGCCGAGGCTGCGTCTGTACACCTTCCCCCCTCTGGCGTTGCTCCCAGGAGAGCTGGAGAGAGTCCGCCGGGACGGGGTTCAGCTTTTACTGGTAGCCCCGCTCTGGCCGGGCCGAGTACGGCTCGCCTACATTATGTCTCTCCTAGAAGGTCCTCCCTGGGAAATCCCAGTCAGGAGAGATCTTCTTTCGCAGGCCGGGGGGTCAGTACTGCACCCGCGCCCGGATTTGTGGAAACGGTGGGCTTGGCCCCTGAGGGGGCCCAGTTCATAAACACGGGTCTATCTACTGAGGTGATAGAGACCATGTTGCACTCCAGAGCACCATCCACAAGGAGACTTTACGCACTCAAATGGAGAGTTTTTGTCACATGGTGTACGCACCAGGCTTTGGACCCTGTTAACTGCCCGGTCGGTTCAGTTCTTGAGTTCCTACAAGAAAAATTCTCTGCAGGGTTATCCCCGTCGACACTGAAAGTATATGTGTCGGCGATATCTGCTTATCATATTCCATTAGATAATGCATCATTGGGGAAATACCCTTGGGTCATGCGTTTCCTTCGTGGTACTTTGAGGCTCAGACCTGCGGCACGCTCAAGGGTGCCTACTTAGGCAGTGGCACCCTCTTGTCTGGAGTTTGCACCAGGAAT